>NW_010359811.1:15160-57478 GCF_000414095.1 Morus notabilis
CCCCCCCCGCGGCGGGAGCCATTGCGCAAACGTTTTCATTATGTTGTACGGCTCCGACTCCGGGTCTCCTGCCGCCGCCACCGGGCCCAGACGCGACGGTGGGGATGGTCGCTGGCGGAGGCTCATGAGTGAGAGAGAGAGAGAGAGAGAGAGAGAGAGAGTGAGGAGAGAAATGCTTCGAAAGATGCAAATGGGAGAAGAAGGAAACAAAAACGAAAACGGAGAAAACGATCTTAATTCGTTTTCAGATTTTCAGAAAAAGACAAAAGCGTTTTTGTTTTCAATTTTCAGAAAATTTTACACCAAACGCATTTTGTCTACCCATTTTCATTTTTTAACCTCGAAAAACGGGAAAAACGGAAACAAAAACGAAACCAAACATGCCCAATAGCTCAAATAAAAATAGACAAAAAGGATGTTTGCTAATGACTTGTGCAGAACCACTGATCATCAATGCAATGTAAGCAAACAAGAAAGATGTAATTAAACTTGGTTCGCTAATTCAAGTTTTTAATTCGAGTTGAGATGTGATGTTGTGTGAGAGTTTTTTATGTAACAAAAAAGTTAGAAGTGACTATTTCTGAGAACCTTTTACTGTAGCAAAACTCGAATTTTAAACTCGAATCGGTGAAAAAAACGGAATAGTTAATGCTGACTACACTACAAGTAACTATTGCACGTGGAAGAACTGGAATGGGTGTGCCAGAAAAATTACAGGGCAACACTAGCTTGATGTAGATGTGGGTTTAAACAGGTCCTCTTCTTAGCCCATTTCCGATTGGGCTCTCTCCATCTCCGATTGCTAGCTGTTGTGATCGCCATTAAGTTACTAAAAAAACAAAGTGCAGGGTTAAAAGTGTCAAATTAAGAAAGTTTAAGGTTTATTAAAAATAAAATTTAAAATTAAAAGTGTTAAATTAATGACTGTTTAGTTTATAAATTCGAGTTGAGATATAATTTTATATGAGAATTTTTTATTATAATAAAAAAATTAAATATAACTATTTTTAAGAGATTTTTATTATAATAAATTTTAAATTTAAATAAGTGAAATCAACAATCTTTTCGGTTTAAGATAAATGTGAGTGTATTTAACTAGACAGAAGAACTGAAGGAACCTTTTTGTTATACTGTTTTCACACAAAATTTAAATTTTCATTTAATCTAGTCCGTTCAAATCTATAAACTAAACGACGGATCATTATTTTTTTTAACAACCCTGCTCTTCTCTCTCCTCCTATCCTTCTCCGACTCAAGCAGATACGCCGTTTGAGCGCCACCGTCGCCCCGGCAAGACCCACCATCTCCCTCCTCAGCCGTGGCGGTCTCTTTTTGAATATTGCACTGTAAGTCCCCTCTTTCAACTCTCTCTTCTCTCTCTCTCTCGATGTGTATATATGTGTGTGTGTATATATTTATATCCTGTCATCATATCGTCATCCCTTTTGTGTCCGTGCTTAACTTGAGCTGAATCACTATTGTTGTCCTTTATTGAAAAATTAGGGTTTCGGTTCTTGCTATTTTTCTTGATTTTTTTTTTAATTTCTCCTTTCTGTTCAGTCTTCTCTAGTCAAGACAGGTGAAAGCTGCTCAAGCATGCGAATCGGATCGATCCATTTCCTTCCTCAATTTACCGTTAAAAGGTACTCTGCAGAATTCTCCATTTTCAACAAAGTTCTAATTTGTTTGTCTTTGGTTTGGTTGGACTATGAATGATTTTATTGCTTCATTGTTAATGCATATGAAGTCCTTCAATTACCGAAACTGGACCGAACACTTCTAGTGGGGCTCTCCCCAATTTCTCAAAATCGCTGGGAGTTTGCTTTCGAAGCAGAAATTTGATCAGAAGATTGTGTTTGAGAACAGAAAATGGGGGATTTGAACAAATCCCACATGGAATTGGGGAAAAAGACGCCATTATCATCGTTGACCATGGTTCCCGTCGCAAGGAATCGAATCTCATGCTAAGTAAGCTCTATAACATTCAAAATTTGCACCAGGAACTATAGTAAACCACTCTTTTTATTTTATTTTATTTTATTTTTATCGTATCATTCAAGCAATTTATCAGGCACTGGATGATGGAGAAATCGATTTAAAAACATTTGAGCTGCTTTTGCTCGGGGGATCCCGCAATAAAGATCTTAATAGTTCGGTTTCTTTTTTACCATCATTCTCTTAAAAAGTGTTGCATGATATGACCAGATTTGACTGATCCTGTAGGGGGCTTCGTGTGGTTTTTGTTCTTGTGCATTTTTTTTTTTTTGGTTTGGTTTTTGGTTGGGGTTTGAAACTAAAGCTTTAAAGTGTTCGCCTGTGTTTAAATTCCAGATGAGTTTGTGACCATGTTTAGACAGAGGACCGGATATGAAATAGTGGAGCCTGCTCATATGGTAGTTTCATATCGGATTACAAATTTTATTGGCCTTTTTTATATCTGTCAAATTCTCATTTGATTAATGTATCCAAATAGGAGTTGGCAGAACCATCAATTCGGAACTCTTTTGATAAATGTGTTCAACTAGGGGCAAGTCGGGTTATTGTGAGTCCATTTTTTCTGTTTCCTGGAAGGCATTGGCACCAGGTAGCTCTGCACACTTCTCTTTCTTGGTATCTTGACTGAATTTAATGCCCGGGGATGCTGCTAGCATTCTTTGATAAATAAAAATGCGTCCATCACGGACTTGGGGAGTTTGGTAAGATGGATTGGATTTGCAATGCTTACAGGATATTCCTTCGCTAACAGCTGAAGCTGCAAAGGAGCACTCTGGCGTGTCATACATCATAACCGCACCTCTTGGCCTCCATGAGCTACTCGTGGTATGTATTTCTTTTATTTCCATTGGCTTTTGTTGTGAAATCCCAGGAAACCATTGATAACGTTCCACAAATAAAAATTTAGTGATTTGTTTACACTCAATCAATAAATTGACAAAATTAGAAGCACAGAAAACAGAGGATTGTAATGAGGTTTGATCCAATTTGGTTCTAAGCCCACGGGTTAATAGCTTGTCGCATAGATCTTCACTGATGACAATCTTTTTTTTTGAACTCTCTTAAGTGCTTCTCTTATAAGAGTTTACCCAGGACAATGAGTTCTCTAGGAGGATGAAATTCTCTCGAATTACAGCATTACATAATCAAGTATTTATTTGTACGTAACAACACCAGAAAGAATGAACGAAATATGTCTATTTTCTGTTTCTAACTTACTATTGTAACCGGCTCTGCACAAGTAAATTATCCACTGCTCCTTGATGAGCCAATCTGCTTCTTCGATGATTGGAAGTCACCGATCCAATGTTGCCATCTCTGCATCATTCCATAACTTAAAATTCAAGCCAATGTTCAACACAACATTCATAGCAGATTCTTCGTACAATGTATTATCATCTTCTTTGTGATTGTGTTAGTAGCCATTTTTTTTCCCTCTTAGGTTGTGAGTAGAAGAATAAGTTGGAAGCATGAATTAGATCCCCACCTAATCACTTGGAACAAATTACAAATTATCAGCATTTGTATGAGAAACATGGTGCTTTGGTTGTGAAAATCGGGTTTGTGGGGGTTTGTGGTCTTGCAGGATGTTGTTAATGACAGGATTAAACACTGCCTAAGCCATGTAGCTGGAGATGCAGATGAATGTGCTGTTTGTGTTGGAACCGGAAAGTGCAGGCTCTATTGATCTTCATTAGAGAGTGAGTGTATATTTACCCTATTTTCCTGGGTCTTGGAGAATCTCTCTGTCTTTGTTTTCTTACTTTCATGTAATACTGCAAAATAGGCGAATAATTGGAAACACCATTCAAAATAGAAAAGAAAGTCTATGTTCACCAACTGTTGCATTCCAGTGATTTAGTTTAAGGGGCATAAATCATACTATACCTGCAAGTTTCAGAGTCGATTCTTTTGACACTTCATTAACAAGATGGCAAAATGCTACATGAAATTGTTAAAAGGTGCTTTTGTTCATCATCTCCTTATTGTACACAGAATGTGTTCACATGAATGTGATACTCTTACAGAGGCCCTGCACCTTGCTACGAACTTTGTAGTTTATTTTGTATTGATAATAATTTATAATTGTCTTGGAAAACTAAGCAATTATTCCGTTGTTCCTTTTTTGGGGTTATAGCGTCCGTCTCAATGTGGTCCCCGTCTTGTACTTCACACAGTATTCTACGCACAACAACACCAACAACAAGTCTTAATCCCAACTTAATTGGGGTCGGCTATATAGATTTTACTTTTCCACACGGCTCTGTTTGAAGTTATATTTTCCTGAAGGCCTAGATCTAGAATGTCTTTTCTAACGACTTCGGTCTACGTAATTCTTGGTCTACCCCTCCCTCTCCTAGTATTAGGTATAAGAATGTCCTTCCAAGCATGGACTGGTGCTTCTAGCGGTCTACGTTGGACATGCCCGAACCACCTTAAGCGGCCTTCATGCACTTTATCTTCTATTGGTGCTACACCTACTTTACTACGAATAACTTCATTCTTTATGCGATCCATTCTCGTATGACCACTCATCCATCTTAAAATACGCATTTCTGCCACATTCATCTTAGATATATGTTGTTTCTTAATGGCCCAACATTCACTACTATATAACATAGCTGGACGGATTACAGTCCTATAGAACTTTCCTTTCAACTTAATAGGCATCTTGTTGTCACATAAAACTTCCGTAGCATTCTTCCACTTAATTCACCCTGTCTTAATTCTATGTTGAATATCATCTTCTATATTTCCTTCGTACTGCACTATAGACCCAAGGTACCTAAACTTTCTAGAAGCCTCAATCTCTACACCATCTAAAGAAATTCCATCACTCTGATTACTTGAGTTACTAAACCTACAATGCATGTATTCAGTTTTAGTCCTACTTAACTTAAATCCCATCGTCTCGAGAGTCTGTCTTCACAGTTCTAACTTACGGTTAGCTCCTTCCGTATGCTCATAAACTAAAACTATATCATCCGCAAAAAGCATACACCAAGGAATTCTATTTTAGATTTCTCTTGTCAGCTCATCCATCACGATGGTGAAAAGATAAGGACTAAGAGCAGATCCTTGATGAATGCCAATCCGAACGGGGAACTCTGTCGTGTAGCCTCCAGCAGTCCTCACACTCGTGACCACCCCATCGTACATGTCCTTAATTATCTTAATATACCTCATATACACTCCTCTATTTTCTAACACCCACCAAAGGTAAGCATAGGAAGGAACAATCGATCCAAGCTCGTATTGATGCGGGCTACGACGTCAATGTCTATTCGCGTGTCCCTCCTTTCCCCCTGAGCATATCCGGAGGACTTATTGGCCGGGCTTCCAGCAGCAACCGCAGCCCAGCTATCAGCAGCCACCACCACCTCCGCACGACATGGATGAGGACCACCCTTAGGAGGCGAGAGTCATATCTCGCCTCCCAGGTATTCTTCAATTACATTTTCATTGTTGGCTTGTATTTTAATAACATTGAGGACAATGTATCTTGTAAGTGTGGGGGAATTTCTAGATTGTATCAATACTTGTTAATCTGTTTGTGTTTTCGTTTGTTTATTTGAAGTGTTTAATTTAGATTCTGTGTTGATCATTTTGGCCTCGTTCACTTCGCGGATTCGAGTTTTCAATTTGAGTTGAGATGTGATATTTTTTGAGAGCTTTTTACTGTAGCAGAAAAAAGTGAGATGTGACATTTTTTGAGAACTTTTTATTGTAGAAACTTAAAACTGAAAACTCGAATCGGTGAAATGAACGAGGCCTTTGTTTATTCAGTTTGTGTTTGTTAGCTTGTTTATTTCAATATATATATATATATATATATAAATTTTTTTTTCTTTCTAGTGAGTTGTTTTTCTGCCCTGATGATCAATGAACCAATGATGACATTATCTCCTAATTTCCCTGAGTTTTTATGCAATGTGTCGTTTGTGAATTCCGTGTGTTTGACAATTGGTGAACATGAAACACTCTAGTTCTGGCAAGAAAAGACTTTATCACTAATCATTTAGGGACCTAGAGGAAAATTATTCAATTAATCAAGTCCGTGGTACATTAGGGATTCTAGAACTCAACTTAGGGAAACTAGAGGCGAAATCTTAGGCTAGCTAGTCAGTAGAGAAATGATTTAGGCGTTTCTTTGGATCGATTGAGCCTTCCTATGCTTACCTTTTGGATTGTATTCCTTGAATGTCCCCATTGAGCTTTAGCCTGTTTGGTCTACGTATGAGTCGAAGGAGCACGGAGATTCCTCATGTGAGTGAACCTGGAGGGGTGATTATGCTTAGAGGGAAAACTGTTTGTAAATATCTGTATTGTTATTATTTTGAAGAAAAATATATATATATATATATATATATATAAAGTCCATTTCTCTACCACCTTTAGTCCTGTCCTAGTCGAACATTACAGCAAAGTCCTTTTGATCTCCAAAACTAGTTTATCCTGCCTTAGTGGAGAGCGGAACGAAGTTGGGCGTATGGAATCCTAAGCTTTAAGTTACTTAATCATGGACTTCTAAGTTGAATAAGTGAATCCGGGTACTGGATGCTTGAGTGTGAGGCGGGAGACTTGAGTGTTTTTGTGTGCATCCAACATGTTGATATTCTAGAACATCACAAGGGATCGCCTTGCATAAAAACTCGAGATTTTAGGAGATGTTGAGGACCAAAGAATGATCATCGAGATATGTGGAACACTCACTCTTTATTTTTGCTTTGTTTTGTTTTGTTTGTTTTATTCCGTTCGTTTCGCGTCAGGTTTAAATTTGTTAGCATTGCCTTTTGTGTTTTAGTTATTTCCGTTCTTTTGTTTACATTGTTTTGCTCGGGACTAGCAAAAGCTTAAGTGTTGGGGTATTTGATAAGTTGATTTTTCATCAATTTATCCCCGTCATATATTATAGTTTTTGAGCAAATTTCAGTTAATTTGTCACTAGTTTTATGTTTATGTTAATTTATTTTGTAGGATTTACAAAGTGGAGAAAATCGAGCGAAAAAGATAAAGAAGTCTATGAAAATCACCATTTGTGTGGGTTGCAGCGCACTAGGAGCAAGCTACAGCCTGAGACAGACTATAGAAATCCAAAGGGTGCTACAGCGTGCCTGCCAACCAGCCAGCAAGGTCTCAACGCGCGTTACAGCGCGCATTCATGGGTTGCAGCGCGCGTATGGAAAACCCTAGTCTTCTTTGAGGCGCGTTGCAGTGCGCATGCATGGGCTGCAGCGCGCCTATCTTGGATCTGAGAGTTTTGTGCCCATTCTGGAGGTGATATAAAAGGAAGAAAAAAAAACCTAAAGACAGAGAGAGAGTCAGAAGGCGAATCAAAAACTTGCTTGACTCTCATAGCTGTTGTATCTACTTGCAAGATGGGTTTCTCCCATAACCATTAGGAGAATCACTGTCAACGGCAACCTCATGGTCTAGGCGAAATATGTCTCGTCTACTCGCGAGATATACATAAATAATGAATTTGAAATGAAGGACTTTGAAAAAATCAAATACTGTCTTGGTTTTGTAGGTTGAGCATCTTGAAAATGGAATACTTGTGCATCAATCAAATTATAATAAAAAGGTCTTAAAACGCTCTAACATAGATAAAGCAAATCCTTTAAGTTTCCTCATAGTTGTTAGATAACTTAGGAGACGTTTGGTTCATAGATTAGAATCATGTGATTAGAATCATTTTTGATTTACGTGTATTTTTTGTGAGAAAAAATACTGTAGCGAATCATGAATTATGATTCAAATCATGGTTTGAATTCTCTAACCAAATATCCAATATTGAATTGAAAGGGATCTATTTCGCCCTTGCGAAGAAAACAAGAAGTCTTTAATCCTGAAGTATCATAGCTAATTGTAATTAGAGTTCTTATATTTTTTACAAATTGTACCCGACCAAATATAGCTTTTGCTACTAAGAATTAGTTCATCTCCTACCAAATGGAATAACCCATTACCAAATGTTAAAATTAATAGGCCAATTTGAACTTGAAGCAATTCGTTTTTCAATTTTACCCTTATCTAAGACTTTTCTTGTCCTTTCTCTGTCTCCCAACAATATCTGTCCCTCCCTTTCTCTTCCTGTAATTCATCTTTCTCTCTCCGCGCTGTAAAAAATGGCTGAACATCTATCTTCTTCGCGTTGACCTAACCATGGAGGATTGCCAGAAACCTTGCTGATAGCGCCTGGCCAGATTTAGATTCAGATTATTGACTTGAACAAAACCAGAAAATCGTCACCGATGGATCTCACAGACAATTTGCCCAATCTACGATCTAGATGACAACAAGAGGAGAGAGAAAATGAGGAGGGAGAGGCGAGGAGAATCAATAAATATCTTGTATTCGCGCGATGATGTTGCCGACAACGAAATCATAGCCGCCGCACTGTCGCAATTCTTGTAGAAGAGAGAGAGAGAGAGCGGAGATCTTCGAAGAGAAAATTAGAGAGAGCAGGAGAGAGAAAGAAGGAGAGGGGAGAGAGAGTGCGTTACATGGGAATGAGTAAGTTATATGGGGATATTTTCTTTTTTGAGAATATTATATAAGGATGTTTTAGTAATTTAGATAAGTGGTAATTTCAGATTTACAGTTTAAATGGCTTATCTTCAGTCTACTTGGTTTATTTTTCACTTTCTTCTTATAAATAAAATAAAATAAAATAATATAAAAAACCATTTAAAACACTCAAGTCCAGCCCAAACTAGTTTAGTGTACTTTGGTCTAAGCCTGGTTATCTACAATTAATGCATGTTCGCCATGCATGCTTAATTAGTAAATGAGAAAATTTAATATTCTATTTTGTTAAGTATCTGACTTATTAAAAGTATTTTTTTTTAAAAATTCTATTTATAGTATAAAAAGTAGAAATATGCGAGCTAATATTAATGAGTAAAAATAAAAAGAGGCTCTATTTCAAATGGTATTTTTAAAAATTGTCCTAACCTAATTAGATAGGTAGCTTAGGAAATCGGTTTTGAAACTTAATTTTTAATTCTAGTGTTCACCGGTTGCTACTTAGGATGTGTTTAATTGGGGGGAAATGAATGAAATAAAAAGGAAATGGAATTTATTCAGCTGTTTAGTTGGCTTTTAAATAAGTAATAGCTTTTATGAAGGAATGACTTTTTCCTCATTTTAACTGAATCATCATTCCATCCATTTGCGGAAGGAATTGTCATTCCATCCTTATTTTATTTTTCTTTTCCATAATTACCCTTCATCCTTTTTCCCTTTCTTAACATCACCATCATTTATGTCTGTCCTTCTCCGCCCCACCACCATTGTCCTCAAATGGACTACGGTCTGCGCGCCGTCGCTGCTCCTGCAAAGCCCTCCTCGATTGATCGTCGACCTAACAGCCATCCTCCGCCAACTTCTATTCCTCCTTCCACCCTCATTGTCGCCGTTCTCCTTTACTGAAATAGAAAAGTGTACTGATGACGCAAAAACGAAAGGGACCCAGATGAAGATGTGAACAAATTCATGAGCCACCCAGCCTTGAACATTCATTCAGGCAAGGATTTTTCGAATACTCTTCCAAATGGTTCATCATATATAGAAATGGACTTTCGCAGTTAGTAAAGTCCACAAAATAGACAATCCCACGTTGAATCATCAAAAACCCATTATAAATATTGATTCCAGAGGCAGTACAAAAAAAAACCATCAGACCCAAAATGCCATATTTACAAGAAAAATCATTCAAGAACCAGTTGAAAAGAAAAAGATTTAAAAAAAAAAGAGACCCAAAGTGCAACTCCGCCGCTCTACTTGCCGAAATCGGCTGCTTGCCTCATCAATTTGTCGCCTGAGTGCCACTCTCCTCACTAGATCCGTCACTCCTCTCCAGATCCAATGTTCTCTGACAAACATAGGTGCTCATCTTAGACTTTCTATCTCAATCGTTGAGCACTTTCGCTGCCTTCCTCGTTCCTGCTACTCTCACCTTCTCTGACATGCTTCCATGTCTGAAGGGTCTTTTTGGTGCTAGTCCGATGGGTTTTCTCTGGTAGGCATCAATTTGTTTTTATTTATTTGGCTGAGATTTTTGATGAACAAACATGGTGCTGAGAAGAGGGGTAATTTTGTCAAAGTAACAATAATTATACTTCATTCCACCGGCTTTTAAAATTCATAACCAAATAAAGGCATTACTTTTCTATTCTATTATATCACCATTACCGTTCCTATTCTCATACTTTAACGTAACGCACCCTTAGAGACTAAAACAATGGCCTTTAATGCCTTTATTGAATGCTCACCGTTGGATCTAATTTAAATAATGTAACAAACAAAATGTCAATGGTTCAAACACTCTTATGGAATTGGTGGAATTATATTTTCGTAGGACTATAGCCAACCTCATATATATATATATATATTCTTTTTCCGTTCAATCAATGACATCTTCCAGTTGAATAACAAGTGTGAAGTGAAATCTCTGATTTCTGAACTTATTACTCCTTTTGGCGTTTAATAGCGAGCATGGGAACCCCGTGAGAAGTCTTTATTAGCTTTAATCGGTGAGAATTTTCCCAACGGCTAAAAGCATAAATAAGCCACCAATTAATGGGCCTAAACCCAATTAGGCGGTGGGCCTCACGTGAATGTCAACACCCAATAATTCCCATCAGCCCACAGTTTTATATATATTCCTTATCAACAGCTTCTCAAATTTTCCTCCTACTAACAAGAAAATAGCTTCAAGCTAATGACATGGAAGCTGTATGGAGTTTAGAAGACAAATGGAAGCTCTCAACCAAACAAGCATTACTCCTCCTCCTCTTCTCCGCCTCCGGCGTCCTTGGTCTCTGTGTTGCAATGACGGCAATGCTTCTACGACGTCTAAAGTCGCGGAAAACTACGCCGCCAAGGAAGCAACATCTGATTATTGACAGTGGGGAGGATTGGCCACCGCCAGAAGATCCAGCATGCGGGTGGGTGGCGATAAAGAGGGTGCTGATGAGCTCGCTGCGGTGGAGCCGAGCGAGCAAGTGGCGGCCTGGGGAGAGCAGCGCGATGATGAGTACTAGTGCAGGGAGCTCATGGAGCAGAGAGACGCCATTGCCATTGCTGATGGAGAAGGAGATGATGATAAGGCCGGACTTTGATGATTATGACTCGGAATCGCCTGTGTGGCAGCGGCCGATACTCATGGGGGAGAAGTGTGAGCTTCCTAGGTTTAGTGGACTTATTCTTTATGATGAGAATGGACACCTCCTGTGTGATGTTGCTCGCAAAGGAAGTTCACACAAAATTACTACAAACCAGGTACTTTATTTTTTCTTCTGACTAGTACGTTCTTTTGTATTTACGTTAGGAAGAAGAACTATATTCAAGTTATGCTAATCATTTTATGGACCTTAGCTCAAAATACTGGTTGAGCTATGTAACAAAAAAGGTAGGTAAATATACATCATACACGAGTCAATATCTAACACTATACCTGGATTAAATTGCTAGTATATCTAAAGCAAAATTATGATTTATTTGGTCTATGAATGCAAGGGTTTAATTAGCACCATATAGTGCTTAATAATATCACTCTGTATCTTTTTTTGCCAAAAATAATAATAAAAACAACAACAATAATAATAATAACAACATCATTCAGTATTTTTTTTTTCTTTTTTTTAATGAAAAAGGATAATATTAGTATTTGTTAATGAATTTAAATGCTGAAAGATGTTACGTGATGTTAAGTGTTGCATGATGCAACAATTGTAGTTAAAAGTTTTCACCTACCTATATACTGTATGTCAGTCTATCTATACTTAATTTTGCCATTTGAGAGACTCAGATTTGGCATATTCTTCTATGTACATGGTAGTAAAACTATATACTATAATATATATTTTTTACTCTTCCATAGTGATACACAATTCTTAAAATCTTTCTCATGAAGTGAACTATTATAAATAAGTTGATTTTTCTTTTCTAGTCTTACTTTTGTACGTGCATGTACAGGTTAGACTAATTTAGAGATAAACAAGAGCTTAGTGCAGATCTTGTAACGCAAATAAATTCAGATCTAAATCAGATGCCTCAAATGGGAATCGGACAGTTTTAGTTCCTCCTGAAAATTTATTCTTTTTTGTCAAGACTTTTTCTAATTAATCAAGTTTATAACTCCAAGCATTACTTTCGTTTGCCATGCAGGAAAAAAGTACAGCCACTAATGTTGTAAGGAAAACTCTGAGAGATTTGCTGTGATTGAGGAGTATTTTTTTTTCTTCTTTCTAGTGACTAGTTTGTGAGAATTAAGCAAATGTTTGTGGGGGAGTTTCAGTCGTGGAATGTGGACCAAATTTTCTTCTGCATTAAAATCCCAAATAACATTAATGCACACATGATTTATAGTTGTCACGTCTGAAGGACCATATGTTTTTGTTTCATGATTATTGATTATGCCCTAGTTAGGTGAAACCCGTCTAAGGGATCGACGGGAGATAAATAACTAACAACGAATACTATGGCTAGGTTGCCCCTAAATCACCACGTCCATTGTAGTGGACATGAAACAGGCCAACTAAACTTAATGTGATACCTCGAGTAATCTTAACCATAAATCAAACTTTTTTGCAATTGTGTTTTCTCCTAAGAAAATTTGAATTTCTGTTCGACCTAAGAATCAAACAGTAGTTTATGATCTGCACATGACTTTGTCTAATCATCACCTCTCCGACGCGCTCTGATCAATCATTGGCGACAACGACCAGAGGCAGTCGAAGATCTCGAGCATTGGGTCTCGGGCGCAGGTTCACCAAGCTCTGAGACTGACGGCAGCGCCAACTGGGAAAGAAAGTACCTAGATCTGCAAACCCGTGTTCTCTCTCTCTTCTTGATAATTAGATGCAAAATGAAGAGTATATATTGGTTTGGAATTTTGTTGGTCGATGAAACATTAAGAGTTTTAAAATTTGATTGTTTGTTAACTTTGATTCTGATTGTGGATTTTTGTGTGTGTGTGTGTGTGTGTGTGTGTGTGTGTGTGGTGAATAAGCATTCAAAACCAAGAACCAACAACACAAAACAGCAACGCTCACGAAGAGCCAAAAACAACCAAAGCAAACTGTGGATTTTTGGTAGAAGAAGCTGAATCTGATTTTCGGATTCTGTTGTTGTTTTATTATTATTATTATTATTATTGTATAGTGTCAAGAAAGAGAGAGATATTTTAGAGATGTTAGTTTTTTTATTTTATTTTATGTTTTTAAAAATATTTTAATGATTGGTAAAAAAATAATCTGGACAAATTAAGTATAAGAGTAGAAATGTCATTATGTCCCCAAAAAAGTCTAGTGTACTAATAAAGAGTTTTTTAAAACATTAAAATATCCGCATAAAATTATAAAAAAAACAAGATATTAAATTCATATTTTGATACAATACAAGTATCAAAATAAAATTTTCCAAAACATCAATGAGCTTTCTTAAGCCAAAAAAAAAAAAAAAAAAAAAAAAAAAAAAAAAAACAACGAGCATCCTCAATCTAAGAGCCTTGATATCTCAGAAATCAATGGAACCTTCTCCGCCTCCAGAACATCAGTTGTTCATCTGGGCTATCCCGTAGTCCAAACCTGCCGAGCAGCGCTGTGAGCACGTTGTTCCACCGACAAAATTACTGAACTCACTCAACCACAACTCAAAATACTCAGACCACCAAAGGTCCCACCAAATACCTTACGGAGGGCAACTGTCCTTCACATGCCGGATGTCATAAGTGACGACTGAGCTCTATGTAAAAATGACTCTTAATAAGAAACTTTTATTAGTGAAATTTCTTTCAAAAGATTTTCAATTACGTCACTTTTATAAAGAATAAAAAATAAAAAAAAAATTATTTTGTCAATTCCACTTTGTTGGGTAGATACTCTAGCAAATTTCTCTCCCATCTCCTGCCATTCTTTTGCGGACCTCTAAATAAAAAATCCAGATTTGTTTTTTAGTCTCTAATCCCAAATATATTTCTTGAGATAGGAGACAAATATATTTAAAGTGTATGAATTTAAATTTTTATTTCTTACTCTTAATTAATAATTTTTTAAATAAATAATTATATTAATTAAAAGAGTATTAATTAAGAACTAAGATGAAGTTCAACAACAACTTCTCTGTTTTTTTTTTTTTTTGGCTGAAGAAGCATCAACTCCTACCACGACAAGGTCTAGAGCATCTACTCAGAGTCAATCAAAGCGGAGTCAAACTCCTTTTAACATAAACCATGGTAGTGCCAAAAAGGGATCACACGGGAGAAAATTCCATAAAGATAAATACACATGAGATTTCTACAGATCGTTTAAAATGTATACTCAAATTATGATTCTTAATTTTGACGTTTGAAATTTAAATTTTTCGTAAGAGGACAACATTATAACAGAATCAATGATTTGAGTTTGAGTATATGAAACAAACAAATCCCTAATAATTCACTCTTAATATAGAACTCCGTCTCATTTTAGCCAATGTAGAGTTTTATAGTTTTTTTTTTGTCTTATTCCTTCATATGAAAAATATGAATGAACTTTACGAGTACATAAAAAGAGGTATTTTAACTAGAGCAATGTTAGGGACACCAACTTAAATCTTAATTTTTGTGTACCATTTGATATGACATGTGTTTTTTTATTAGTAGATGCAACTCTTTCATTAATTGATGTGATAATGTTTAAACAACCACTAATATAAAAGTAACAACTCACATATCACATCAGTTTGTATAAAAAAATTGAGATTTAAGTTAGTATTCCTTAGCATTATTCTTTTTCTTTTAACTAACCAGGCAGGAGTACTTTAACTAAAGAGACGACCTAGAAAGTAAAGTAGTATGGATGGCCAATTTATTTATTTATTTATTATTATTATTATTATTATTATTATCATTTTTTCATTTCGAAAAGAACTGACCTGAATAGAAATGAAAAATTATTAGAAGGGGCTTTAGTTTGTTCTTTTTCTCATTGTGGTGTGGAGTGGAGCCGGCCAACACAATAGGCTGCCAGAATTCCACAATCAGAAATCTCAGATTGTGATTTTCCAGGATACCAAGTGACCTTACCAAGTTCCACAAAAGGGCATACTTGATTACATAAAGAGAGATTTTATGCTAATGACCCCACTTAATTAGTGCTATTTGCTCATAAAAGATTTTCTTCCTCCAACTTCCCGCATAAAATATTTTAGTTGAAAATAAATTGGCATAAAAGATAGAGGAAGAACTACACTCTTTTATACTAACGGTTAAATTTTTTTTTTTTTCATAGCATTAAAATAAAACAAAAAAAACCCAGAATAACATTGGTTTTGGTTTTTAGAATAATGTGATGTTGTATTGACACAAAAGAAAATAATGGAACTTAGTATTATTCATGAAATACGTATAATAATAATAATAATAATAATATTATTATTATTATTATTATTATTATTATTAACAACCTATAACCTATTACTAAAGGACACCACAACCATTCCCTCGCCAAAAATTAAGCAAAAAAGCATAATAAATCATGTCTATTTTACTGGGAAAATGTAAACATACGTAAAAAATAAATCAAGTACGATTGCTACTTGCTAGGAAGATATAGAACTGTTGCCCACATGATCTCACAGAGAGTGTAACATAACTGAAGAGAAAACACGGACACTTGACTCTTCCATTGACGTTATTTTTCTTTTTTTCCAAAGGAATTTTGCCTCCCTATTAAAAGTGGTTGCTTATCAGGTTAATTCGTTTTCAAAGGAAGCTGCTCATCTTTTGACAAAGTTTCAACCTTATTTGACAGACATTTTTTTTTTATTATGCTTGGAAATGGCCCATAAATGCCGACTATCCCATAGCAATATGAAAAAACGTGAAGAACAAAAATAAATATGGCATACACACGACTTATTGTAGTTCACTTTCAAGGTCAATCTGTGTGCTAACTTTGAGTCAGAATGATAATTAGACTGCAAAAACCAAACACATTTTCTGGGATTCTACGTTTCTTAGTCAGAAGAAAACAGAGAAAAATGAGAGCTTCGAGCAAACCAAAATGAAAGGCAAGAAAATTGCTTGTTTTGTCCGTGTATTCTTCATGTTTTCTGAATCTTCTGCAATTTTGTTGCCTTTCGTTTTTGTTTGCTCCAACACATTGCTCACAAGTATTACAATGCGGAATTCATATTTCATGTTTTTCCGTTGGTCAAAGAGATTGTAGGATAGGACATGTTAGTACTGAAGTTGTGTAGATGCGGGCACATTGCAAACAAATAGGGCAAGGAAGCAAAATAAGAATCACGAAGCGGCTTGAAAGTTCAAGAACATGAATTTTCGGGACATATTTTTCACGTTTATGAGTAATCATACATGAGCAAAATAACATTTATCTTTCTTTTGCATACGATTGAAAACAATTTTGGCACATATGAATTGGGAAATGCAAATAAAAAATCACTAATTGATGAAGAGAATGGAACAATGCATGGAACAGAAGGGTCATTGCCACCTATTTAAATTGCATTCCGCGAATCGGGCTCATGAAAGAACTAACTATAAATTCAGTCCTAGATATAGCCAGGGTAACAATGAAGAATTGTCCCCAAAACAATTCATCAACAAAACAGAGTTTTTCACTTGCTTAGTTGACTTTACCTTGTTGGAAGATGTACTTATTCATAGGAAATTATCAATGGTTCTTTAGAGTCTTCTGCGGCTGAATTCTTATAGTAAAAGTACAACGCCAATTGTACAATCCCCAAAATTGTTCCTATCCCATTTGGAACCTAAAAATTAAACAAAAAGATCAATTAGACACATGGGAAAGTTAAATAAATGAAAGCACTAAATGTTGATGTGCTGAAGGAAACTTACATAGATGAAGGCATCATAATTCAAGATTCCATAAAGAAAGAAAGAGGTGCTCATTAGGAAGGTGGAAAGGGAAATATAAAATGGCATATATTCAACACTCTTTGTCTGGATCACCAAATTCTGAGGAAAAATGTTTTAAGTAATATACAAACAAATTAGCATTTTAAGATATAGAATGCCCATTAGCAGAAATGAACTAAACGATTTTGGGGTAAACTCACAATTATAAACAATGGAGAAGCGAACATTGATACGAGACAAACAGAACTCATCAATCCAACTACGTTCCGCCGAATCAGAGGATCAATTATTTGCAAGCTCCCACCCACTACTACTCCAAATATGCTAAAAACTGCCAGCAGTAATACAAGTGCACGCACCTGCCATCAATATTTAAAAGAAAACATTAAAGAAAAAACATATAAGTATTTTAGAAACCTCAAAGTCTACTATAAGAAGTATTCAACAAGAAAACATTAAAGAAAAAACATATAAGTGTTTTAGAAACCTCAAAGTCTACTATAAGAAGTATTCAACCTTTGTTGGCTTATCAGAGTAAACTATGAAGAGGATTATGTAGACTGATTGGAAAAGTGCACCGACTGAATTGACCGTCATAATCAATACATTGTCCGGAGATATGAGAGGCGTTCCATACCACAAAGTGACCAGGCAGTTCAATAGGGCATAAATGTATGGTATCCCTGAGAATTGCTCTGTTGAACGGTTTCTGACAATTCTCCTAAATGTGGGTCTGGAAGTCGAAAGAAAAGAATACATAGACCAGTGAGGAGATTAAATTCAATTCCCTCATTGTTCTCTTGCTTTCTAATGTTACAAGTCCTACTAAAGAAATTAGCTTACATAGGGTAAAACTTACACAGGTGACACAAACAGCCCGAAAGCAAAGAGGTTCCCTGCAAGAAAGACAAAGACTACCGTTAGAGCACATCAATCCAGTTGTCTTTCATAAAAACGTAAGAATATTGTCTTCAATACTTGACATTTTAACCCTGCATCTCAACTTCTGATTCATTCTGAAACTTATTAACAAAGTCAAAGCAGTTTGTAAGCACAATTTGCCCAACAGTGCATGTGAAACCATGCAAGCGACGCAAAATTAATATTAGAAGTCTAACATAAGAACTCTGGTTATGCTAATTCAGACACAGCTTATATCCATGAAGTGAAAAAAAAAAAAAAAAATGCTTCAAAGATTTCAGCTAAACTCATTATGAAAGCATCCTTGCTTTCAATTGTCGAATGCTTTAACAGCATGCTAAAAATCCACTCCTTTCATTTCACCCCAAAGCCCCTAAGATTTGGTTCAAAAGGCTTTTTTATAATCCTCTTGTGTTGATGTAAAATCAGTTAATATTTGCATTCAGAAGCATTAAGTTACCTCAAACGACTTAAGTAAAGGCTGCCTCATTTCTGACACTGAAATTCCTCAGTAAATTGGGGTTGAAAAAGCCTTAGCTTTTTTTTTTTCCCCAGTAAATTTTGAACCATCCTACCCCTTATTTGCAAAGAAAAGCAAAACAAGAAAATTCTAGCAACCAGAACTGCGTTAACACAAATCAAAGGCAAGCAACAACTCCGAGGAAATTACTGCAGGCACTGCCAACGATATATATTTCTTGTGTCTCAAGAACCTCCTTGTTCAGCTTTCAACAAAAGCTTTCTTCCTACCCAAAATGAAGTCTAAGTATTCATCAGGGGAAAAAAAAGAAACAAAAACTGAAGCAGATAGAACAAGAATCAAAATAGGTTTCTGTTGGCAATGACCAAATGGCCATTCCCAATTCTAAAAATGACAACATGGGTTCTCAATTTTGTGCACAATTTAACAAGAGTTCAACCATTAACATCATTTAAAAAAAAAAAAAAAAAAAAAAAAAAAAAACCAAGAATACGTAGAGAGAGACAGAGAGAAGAGCACCACACCGGCGACTCCAGCTGCATCCCTGCAAATTGAGAAGAGAGAGTTGGCACCCCCGAGAATCATCAAGATTCAAGGCCTTCAACGCCAGCCAAAAAAATACAGAAAAGGAAAATAAAAAACCCACCAAAAAGGAAAGAGAAAGAAAAAAGCTATATATATATAAATATATATATTCTGGGCTTTTCTTTTTGAGGAAGAAGAAACAGGTTGGTGGGTCTTTTTACCAATGATGATAGCTAGACAAAGGCAGGCCAGTTGGGGGAGTAAGGAACAACAGCTGAGGAAGAGAGACCTTTTGGGATTCAACGCAAGCATTCTTTAAGAGCAAACCAGAATTTTCGTTTTGTTTTGTTTTGTTTGTACAAAGTGATTGGTTTTACTATTACTTTTTTTTTTTTTTTTTTTTTTTTTTTTTTTTTTTTTTTACTTATCAGCAAGTTATTGTTACATTGGAGCCATAGTAATAATAATCTCAAATTCTGGTACAGAGATTCTAAGCTGGCTGATGAATATGAAGAAGTTTCCGTGGGCCCATCACGGTTGACGTGTTAAAAAACACACGCTATAAAATAATAAATTCTGCGTTTTTGGCTCATAAATCATTACGTGTAGTCGTTATCACTTTTTTATTTTTATTTTTATTTTTTTTAGACCAGCTAATATCATCAACTTCCTATTTTGATTATTATTAGAGAGTTTCTCTTATAGATTCTTAAAAAAAATTTGTGTAAAAAAACCCGACTTGTAGACAGAGAAAGTTAGAGAGGGTATGAAAGCAAATAGACAAAGAAGGTTTTGGGGTCTGTGGTCCGGCTTTTGTTAGGCTGCCGACTTCTGAAGTTTGTCTGGAGGTCACATGAGTCACCGGAGTTAAGTTTGTGCCGATAAAAGTGTAAGCAATAACCAAAATATAGTCGTTTAAGGAGAAAATGTCAACATTCTTCTACCTTGGATCTGGGATGAGACTCTGATACTAATTTTCACGGCCATATGGCGCAAATACTCCTCGAGTCAAGGCCAACCTTCCTCACAATCAAGCCATCTTGCAGGCCTATGAATTCTTTCTTGCACACATGTATCCCAATCCACGCCTACGAGCATCGTTCATAACCTACTCTCGGATACAAGCAGCATGGCTGCATCCTCGTGCTGAGACCTATGCACCTCCAACACTGATTAATAAATAGGAACTTGAGAGAATTGAATGATTAATTAACTAACAAAAGTATTCTACATATTGTTTTAAAACAATCTTCTAATCTATACCTAGGATGTTACAAATTGTTTATCATTTCTTATTTATCGCCTTGATTATCTGATGATTAATTATTAGCCACAATTAATATGAATCATCGTCTTCTTATTCAAAATTTACACGCTGTTATTTTTTTTAAGTGTGTGATCATTATCTTATTTTTATTTTTATTTTTAATACCATGTTGGTCATTTTTAGTCATATAAGAAACTAGGAATAAGAAAGTAGACGTACTAAGAAACCCAGTGGAGAACATTGCATCTGATATATGGATATGCAATATGCATGGTATATTTTGTAATAATTTTTTAATGTCACAATTGCTTGACAATACATTATTTTTTCTAAAAATTATACTTTATCCGCACAAAGAAAACCCTCTATGTTCCCACAAAGAAGAAACTATTAAATAAAAGTTGGTGCAAACCAATTACCCAATTTATTTATTGATTTTCGTTCTGGCTCAAGATGTTCACAATCTCTCAACGGGAAATCCACTAAAGGTGACAACCTAGCTAATTGAATCTTTTTGAGCTTTCCTGGTTCTGTCCTCCCACGCTTTTGAAACTTTGGTAAAAAACATTGGTAGTAATTACACGGATTAATTAGACCATATCCTGACCTATCAAAATCCACCGCTTTTTTTATTTATTTTTATTTTATTTTTTTACTTGGAACTTATTGTAGACACTCACATACCCAAAAATATCAGCATTAACCTAACTCTAGGGCTGTTTAAAAAAACTGTCAAATGGCAAAAACAGTTTAATCTAAATCAAACCGAACTAAATCGTTAATTATTTTTAAATTATTAGACAATTTGGTCACTTTTTTAATCTAATTTTTTTAGATGGTGTAGTTTGTGGACTGTGGTTTGGACTCCTTAAACAGCTCAAACAGCCTAATAATTCACTTAAAAATATACATATATAATTTTTATTTTTAAAAATATTTTCTATTTATTTTAGTTTTTATTGGTCATAATAAAAGTTCTAAACTTATAAATACACCCTATCATATTTTTGTTGGTTTGAAAGGTGAACTTTTAGACCTTTGCTATTTTTAAATTATATTGTAAACTTGAATCTTATTTTTATTTTCATGGATTAATGATTTTATAATTTTTATGAATTACTGAAAACCTTTTTAGCCTTAAGCTCAAACTGCTTATGAGTGATTTGGTTTAATTTGGTTTTTATCAAAATTATCAAACCGTCCAAATTGCCTCAAAGAAAAAATTATTTTTGGTTTGGTTGGTAGACTCTAAAAAAAAACCACTCAAAACGACGGCGAACACCCCTAACTAACTCAATAAAAATTAGATATTGTTCATTTCACCGATTTGAGTAGAATTTAAGTTTTGTTACAGTAAAAAACTTTCAAAAATAGTCACATCTAACTTTTTTATTACAGTAAAAAATTTTCACATAAAATTACATCTCAACTCGAATCAACGAAGCGAATTAAACAGACCTTAACGAGTTAATGATTGAATATTAAAATGTAAGCTAAAAAATAATTTTTTAATAAAAGAGGGAATTTGACTTTTCACTTTATAAAAGCGTGAGGTGTAATCACCGTTAGATTATACCTAGAAGCACTCTCCCTCTAGGATTCAAACACCATATTTTTCATCTATCAAACTAGTTAGGCCCACGCCCAATGCCACTATAAGCTACCAATTTTGTCGGTCTCTGCTTTTTGCTCTTTCTTGGATTTTTTTTTTCCCCCCCTCTAAAGCCTATGGTTTTCAAATATTCCATCCACAAAATCTAAGTTGCTGGGGGTCCCAACAACTAGACGTGTATAAAACGCTCTCATGACATAGTTAGGAGATTGCAATCTATTTCGTAAAGAATAAGGTAGAGATAAAACATACAATACTATTGCCAGCACGTCTATGGTTTGAAAATCTTGTTCATTCTTAGACCATTGTAAAATAATTTACTATGGTCCCGGAATGTTCATACTAATTTACAATAGAGTACTGACCACATTGTAAAATTTAGAATTTTTTTTTTTTTTTAGATAGGATAAGAAAAAGAAATGTGATAGGTGCACAGTTCTCAATCGTTCGATTTTCTTTTAAGTTAATAAACTTTTTTAAATTTAACACAATTGTAGTGTAATCTAACACTTTAAATTATGAATTGAAAAATATCTTTTTTATGCCCTATAACATAATTGTCATTTAATTTGTGCATAAAATTAAGGCCCGTCTCTAAAGGTGTGAAGTTTATTGAGAAAATTATAGAATTTACTCTTAAGAGTGTATGAGTTCGGATCTTTATTTATTATTATTGATAAATATATTTTTATTAGTGTAATTATTGGATTAAAAAAATTATGAATTAAAAATAAAGAATAAAAATTTTGACTCATACACTTTTAACGAGTATTTATCAAGATTACCTAAAATAATTTCATTGAGAAAAGGGGAAACTCAAGACTAAAAACGCACTAACAACATTACCGTGTTATTTAATATTTTATTGATCAATATTCTTTGTCGTTTTTTTCCCTTTTTTATGTAGTATTTTATGGTTATAAATATACTGCTTCGTAACATATAATTATATGTGCGAGTGTATATATATATATATATATGTACACACATTATACGTACACGTTCTTATTATTGTATAAATCCAACCACACGTTTTAGATGCAATATTAATTGTGGACCGGAAGAAAATATGTCTTACCATGCTCACGGCCTCAGATAAGTCCTGCCTACCAAAATTATACAGCTATTTAATATAACGTATTTAATAACGTTTTCTTTAGTTCTCACAAAAAATAATAATAATAATAATAATAATAATGTTTTTTTTTTTTTTGGGTAGAATTGTTGAAAGGTTTTCAATAACATTGGCAGCTGATCTAAGACGCCCACTTATATATGAATTTAGCCCATTGAATGCATGCCCTATCCTGTCTTCTGACCCCTTTAAATTACCTATTATTTTTCATTATTTCTTTCCCCATCGTCTTTTCGTTTCTTCTCTGTCTTCCTTCTGCAATATTCTTGATTCCTACTCTTTGAATAACTCAACAAATTCCAGTACCCCAATAATATTCTCACCATTTCTGTCCCTCTGACGTTGTTCAACTCACAGCAGGGAAGTAACAAAATGGAACTGGAGTTGGAGCAACCAATAACAAGATCTGATCATAGTTCTAGTATAATTAGTACGAGTACTAAAAATGCTCCAAAGATCACAAGCAAAATAACTAGTACCACTACTAATCATGTGAGGATCAATTACAAAGTTAGACAAATATCCTCCAAAACATCAAGCTCTTCTTCTAATTATTCGCAATCATCGTATAACTCGAATGGCCTTTGCAACCGTTCAGATTCCTTCAGATCGCTTGAAATGGACGTCCCGAAAAGTTGTGAAGATCAGGTGAGATTGTCTTGGCTTCGCTCTCAAATCATTGGTGGGAACGTTGAATATGACTCTCCCTTCGGAAAGCGAAGACTCACTTATGCTGATCACACCGCTTCTGGCCGGTCCCTTCTCTATATTGAGAACTTCATCATCGACAATGTTCTTCCTTTCTATGGTACGTGTAATTAATTATTGTGTTATTTAATGCTTTATTTTCATCATTTAATGCATTGTCATCATTTCATATATATACCAAAAAAAGAAAAAAAAGGGTATGAGTTGGAAGATTACATTTTGGAGACGCCATGTTTGGACCACAAGATAAGTGTTATTGGGCGCGTTTGGAACTCGTTCTAAAATGATTTTATTTTTTTGTATGAAAATGAAAATGAAAACGTTTTCAATCTCAGACAGAAATCATTTTTAAAAATGCGTTTGGTAGTTTTATCAAGAGATTATTTTCAGTGTAAAAAACCCATTAATGTCTATCTTTCTCTTTCATTTTACACTAAATTAAAAAATCGTTATCATTTCCGTTTTTGTCTTTATTGTGCCAAACACCGTTTTGAAAACGTTTTCATTTTTTCTTTCTCAAAAAACATGAAAAATAAAAACAAAATTAATTTCAAACCCGACCAATATTATTTATAATTAGACACGTTCAAAAAGGTAGATATTACCGTTTTTGAGTAACAGTGGTTGTTTTAATGAGGCAAGAGTACAGCTATATATATTTTAAAAGCAAGTGGTGATCGTGTTGTCAACTTGTTAAAATTACCAAGTTAAAATATTAAATCATCATCTGTCCTTATATATATATATATATATATATATATAGCAATTTATTATCATATTTCATTATTATCATGTTGGAATAAGTTTGGAAGAATTCGACTCAAACTCCATAATATTGAATGCTTAAGTAGAGCAACATTTGAGTAACATAGAGAATTTGAGATTTAAATGAAATGATTTGTTTAACTTGCACGAACTAAGCTGACCATAGATATATATTCCTTATACTTGCTATATACGTAGTTGACCAAATTGACCTAAAGACATAATTCTAAGCATAAAATAATGGACCAAAAATATGTATATATATATATATATATATATATTATATACAAGAGGACAGATGCTGCCAACATCATTTCAACTCTGTTTTTATAAAAAGGCCAATGTTTCATAACCTACCCTACTAGTAAAACAAAGAGTGCTCATATAGCTATATTCGTCAGTTAAACTATTTTACTTTTTTTTTTTTTTAATATAATGTAATGCTCTGACGGTTAAAAATTATGTTTTACTGGTGGGTATTGTTCAATACCCTATAAACGCGGAATTCTCCTCCAAGGGGGAAAAACAAAACATAATTTTTTCCTCATGTTAAAAATGCAGGAAATACGCACACGTGCGACAGTCACGTAGGGCATCGAACGACAAAAATGGTGCATGAAGCAGCCGACTACATAAAGAAATGCTTAGGAGGTGGACAAGACGATGCCCTCTTCTTCTGCGGCTCGGGCACAACTGCAGCCATAAAGAGGCTGCAAGAGGTGATGGGAATTGCCGTACCATCTATCTTAAGAGAGAGGGCGATGAAGATCCTAAGCAATGAAGAAAAATGGGTCGTTTTCGTCGGGCCTTTTGAACACCATTCAAACCTTCTTTCATGGAGGCAAAGCTTGGCTGAAGTAGTTGAGATTGGTTTAGATGAAAATGGGTTATTGGATATGGAAGCTTTAAGGCTAAAGCTGGAATCTTACAAGTATGCACATAGGCCTATTTTGGGCTCTTTCTCTGCTTCCAGTAATGTGACTGGGATCAACTCAGATACTAAAGCAATAGCACAACTTCTCCACCAATATGGAGGTTTTGCCTGTTTTGACTTTGCAGCATGGTAGGGCTTAAGATATATATTTGCTCAAGTTATACGTACATTTAGAGGAAATGAAAATTGCAAACATGCTGTTATATATATATATATATATATAGCTGTCCCATCTAGTGATAGATAATTATGGGCACCTACATATAAATAGAAAACCACCATTTATATTCATTATCTTCTCTCATATTTTATCCAAATGTTACATTTTACCCTTGAGTTTTTAAAAATTGTGGCAGAATAAAGCATTCCTGAAAATATAATATAAAACGCAACATTTCACTAAAACATATTGGAAGTTTCCCTCATGGATTTGCTGAGTTGGTTATGTCATGCATTTGTTCTTGATTATTTAGGTGTTTATATTTTTATTTCCTAAATGACATTGAATTTTCGTTGTCTGTACTATCAGTGGTCCTTACTTGGAGATTGACATGAGATCAGGAAAGATGGACGGCTATGATGCTGTTTTTCTCAGTCCACACAAGTTTCTTGGGGGTCCTGGAACCCCAGGCATAGTTTTGATGAGCAAGGCTCTTTACCGGTTGAGATCCTCTGCCCCATCAACCTGTGGAGGTGGAACTGTTGCTTATGTAAATGGCTTCAGTGAAAAGGTAAAAAAGAAACAATTAAAGCCCTCCTATTTTGAGAATAATTATCCATGTTTTCCCCTCATTAATTTATTGGTAATATCACATTTGTTTTCTCTACAGTTTTTAATTTATAAAAAGGAAAGTAATTCAAACCACAAAATAACTCCAATTACATGAGTATATGAAAAAAAAATGACATGTAAGAATCAACAATGTTACACGTACATATGATAAAAGTTACGTCTGACTGGTCAGGGTGTCAGATTTAAGACTTTACCTATAATTATATCCTACGACAGAATTTCAAGATTTAAATTAAAAGTTCTTAAATTTACTATTTCATGGATGCAGGATACATTGTATTATGAGGACATTGAAGAGAGGGAAAATGCTGGCACCCCTCAAATAATCCAGACAATAAGAGCAGCATTGGCTTTTTGGGTCAAAGAATACGTGGGCTATGAGGTGATAGAAAGACAAGAAAATATCTACATACAAAAGGCAATAAAAAGGCTTCTCCCAAACAAGAGCATACAAGTTTTAGGAAATACAAGTGCTAAACGACAAGCAATTTTGTCGTTCCTCATTTATTCCACATCAAATTCCTACTCAAGAGATCTAAAAAATTGTTGTGATGACAATTATAGAACAAATAATGAGAATGAGGAAGAAGGGCTATACATGTGGAGAGAGACTGGCAACAGCAGAGATAAGCCTCTTCATGGACCTTTTGTTGCAGCCTTGCTCAATGACCTGTTTGGCATCCAGGCTAGAGGTGGGTGCGCCTGTGCCGGACCATATGGTCATGCCCTGCTCAAAGTTGATGAGCCTCATTCACATGCCTACAGATCTGCAATTAAAAAGGTGAATGGTTTTTTTTTTTTTTATTATTTTATCAATACTCTTAAATCTCATAAAGAAATATAAAAGCAAATTTAAATATTTTTTTCGGCATTTGGCGCGTTTGTTCCCTAAACTATTTACAATTAACAACTTATCGTCTAAACTTTTAATTCGTAAAAATTATTTCTTCAATTTAATAACGTATGTTGTATTATAAAGTGCCCCAAATTGAGATGACTATTCAATTTTGAATGGTAATTACACCCTCGTACATGTTACATGATCTCATTTATAGAAAAAGATTGAAATTTCGGACTGCGATACGTGTACAAGGGTGTCTTCTTGAAAATTTTGGTGTCATTCATTGTTTTGGGCACTCCGTAATATTTTTATTTTTTATTTTTTATGGATAGGGCTTTCTGGGAGTAAAACCTGGATGGACAAGGATAAGTTTTCCCTACTACATGGCCAACGATGAATTCGAGTTCATTTTGGCTGCATTGGAATTCATAGCTACCTATGGACAGAGATTCCTCACTCTGTATGACTTCAGCTTGAGAACAGGTGGCTGGACTGCCAGAAAGAAGGCACTTTTATGCCTTGTCAAGAAGAATAATTCCAATAATAATGTAAAAGCAATGAAGACAGAAAATGAAGTGTTCAAACAAAGCAACAATGCAGAGACTAAACACAATGGAATAATGGTCAACAAGTTTGCAATGTTCTTGGAGACTGCCAAGGACATTGCTCATCTTCTGCCCAAGTTCCCTCCACAACGTAGGCTTCAAGAAGAAATAGACCTCAATTTCTTACACTTCAGAGTCTAAACATCCTAGACCTCAATTTCTTACACTTCAGACTCTAAATATCCTATTCTTTTATGTATAGATCGATATAATAAAGGTTATAGTCATTGTTTTTCATCTCCAACATGTTCTTAATGAGTAATGTACGTAACATATTTTTTTATTCATAAAGTTTGTAGCAGTGCTTGTTAGAGTATCTCCAATGCAGAGTCAATTATTGTGTCAATATTAAAATTTAGTAATAATTAAATAGGAAAAAATTACTTTAAATTCAGTTTTTTTTTTTTTTTTTTTTTTTTTGGGGGGGGGGGGGGGCGCTAAATTGACATATTTCATACACCAGTCAAATTAGCAGCCAACCATGACATATGATAAAATTTGATATTTCTTTATTATTGGTTGATGTATTTTTCTTTTTATTTTAAGATTATAATCTTATATATTTTCCTTTATAAGTTTCAAAGACTTAATAACTATGACAAAAGTAGATAATAGCATTATACATGGATGAGTTTTTACGCTTCTGTGGTGATAATGTTATCCAATCTCATTAATTACTTTTTTGTTAACCATCAAATTTATTACAACTTAATATTTTATAGTTAAAATAATAATGTTCATTGAGGAGTAAATATTTAAGTAGCAATTAAAACCACACTACTGTATATTGGAGTACAAAATATATAGAATATAATATTTAGTTTGAAATTTATAATATTAGATATTGACATTGACGTGTATGGTCTTACAAGTTTACTCTCTTCTTTTTCCTGCCACTTTTAGGAATTTTTAGTATGGATCACCCAAAGTGTGTTGTGGTCCATTTAGGCACGGCACATCCATCGTGGGCTGGGTTATTTGGTCAAGTTAATAAGAAGAGTATAGAGAAAATTACCCTCCAGAGTTTATGAGTTTTAGGGTGCCTACTTTTACATGTTTGAGTTAGGGTGACTCAACAGGGAAGACTCAACGGCAAAAAGTCGGCCATCGTGTCATGAAGTAGGTAATTGAATCTAAGAGGAGCTGTCATGAATGGAGTATAACTACCGACCACAAAACTAAATATGAAGATCTCTAAAAGAAGCGTTATACTATCAGGATCGAGACCCTTATGCCATAGACGCACTGGAAACATCTCGCATCATATCGCACCCCAAAACTTCCATCTCAAGCAGCAAGCACCCCATACATCATCCCTCCCAGATCCGTCCACTACGACCACCACCGTTTCAACTAGCCAGAGGCGACGTCAAGACTCCAGCCTTAAGAAGAAAATTAAAACGAGAAACCCTAGCCGCCTCTAAAAACACGAGAGGAAGAGAAATTAACTAATATATATTGAATTGCTATAATTTAGAAAAACATAGTTATATTAGATAAAAAAATTAAACCGATAAAGGAAATGTCCCCTAATAGAAAGTCTCTGGCCCCGGACCGCCTCTTTTGAAGCGGGAATGGGATGAGGACTAAGGTTATGTTTGATATTGCTTTTGAACCAGCCAAAATCACTTTTTTAATAAGTTGGGGCTCTTTTTGTGTTTTGTAAAAAAGTAAAAGAGTAATTACGGAAGAATTTGTAGTGCCCAGAAAGCAGAAATCAGAATATATATATATATTTTTGTGTGCTTAGGTTGGGTGATCAAAAACTTTTTGAAATGTGAGCTTTACGTCTATTGTTCTAGCCACGTACAGTAAATACGTTATATATAAAATGAGGTCACGAGTTTTTGATAATGAAATGTATATTTTGTCCCTATTATGATAAATTAGATTATATATGTTGATTACTCATTAATGCTCATTTTTGTTGTAACTATATATTGTGAATAAAAAAATAAAAAAATATTAATTATTATAAATTTAATGTTTCCAAACTCATGAAGAAATTGTGTGTGTGTTTTTTTTTTTTTTTTTTTTTTTAAAGTTAAACAAGTATTTCTTAATAACAAACAAAATTATACATATTTAAATTTCATATCATATCTATTTTGGTTATCTTAACTACCCATAACAATTAAACCTCACAATTTACTAAACAGTATTATACTTCTTTTGGAACCAACAACACTTGTATAATTACAGTTATCAAACACTGAGCTGTTTTTTATAACAGTTGTTTTTTTTCAGCACAGCTAATAACAATTTTTCTAAAAATCTACAGCACTACCAAACTAACTAATAGTGGAACCAATATTCCAAACAGGTTATTGCTAAGCGTCCTTTTTTTGGAATCATCTCATATCTTAAAATTATTAAAAAATTAACATTAATTAGTTGTGGAATTTCAATCCATAACATAAAATAACATTCACAAAATTATTTTTCTCAATTGAAAAGAAAAAAATTAATGAGAGATGAAGAGGGAATTCCCTCATTTTACTGTTTTTGGTACTATTATTTTAAATTTTTAACACAATAGATAACAAGTCTACATGAAACAAAAACTACCAATCGAGTCGGTCAAGTAAACAACATGGGACCAAACCCAACGATCAAGGTAATGAGTTCTCTCATTGATGTGGACCCCCTAATTGCTAAAACTTGAAAATATGGCAGACAAAGAATAAAATTTCTAACCCAAAGAATAAGTTACGTTAATGACTATCGTAATAGAGTTATGTCAAACACAAAAGACACATTATTTGTCTCACTAGAAAGACTGTGATTTTTATTCCTTTTTTTGTTTCCTGTATGACTACTCATGAAAAAGAACATATAGTGGTTGGAAATTGTTGATTTGTTATTACAAAATTTCTACATCAGATAAGTTATAATCAACAAGATAAGCTTTGAAATTTAGTAGTTGAGGGCATACGTTAGTGGAAAAGTCTTCATTCTCGTATGTCACATGATGGCATATTTAATCACTAATATTCATAAAACAATATTATTGTACAATTTGTTGGGAAATATGAATTCAGTGATGTAAAATCATTGATAGACAGATAAGATATTTAGCTTGTTAAGTATCACTAAACTTAGTTCTCAAATTTTATGTCCTCATCGTGTTCCTCTTCTATTGTTGTGCAATTATATCATCTTTGCTCATACCACACTTCACAAGATCTGTATTTAATAAATTATCGTTCTCAAGCTCGTTTGGCATGGCTTTTACTTTTACTTTTAGCCAATAAAAAAATAAAACAAAAGTTGTGGCTTTTCAATAAGCACCATTTGAAATCAAGAGCTTGATGGGTCGTCAAAATAATTTTTAAAATTTTTAATAAATAATAAAAGTATTGAAATTAAGTTTTTAATGCCTTAATTAAATTTTGGTATAAGTTTTAAGATCTATTTAAAAGTGTTTTTTTTTTAAAAGTCACATTTTCTAAATTTGACTGGAAGCTTTTTTAAAATGTCAAAGCACGTCTCACATGTCATCATCTAAACAATTTCAAACAACTTTTAAAAAACTATCCTAAACAGACCCTAAAAATCATTACAAAATCTGTTTTTCCTCGTTGCCATCCATAGTTATGCCAAAGGAAAAAAAAAAACTGATGTACTTGTACTTTTCACGAAAAGGGTAGCTTTTTAAAACTCATCTTTAAAATCTTCGAAGATCTTCTAATATTTACACTTTATTGATGAGAATTGCAATAATGTGTACAAGTTGTTGGATTGATTTTTGCACTTTTCAAAAAGTTTTTACATTAAATAACACGTTTCTCTAACAGTAAAAATTAACAATAAGCATTTAGCCTTAGATTTTTTTTTTTCCCATCAAATATATTTTCCTTCTCTCTTCTCTCACTTTCTTTCCCACGCCTGCCGACCAAAAGATGGGATGATCAGAGATACCATTTTAAAGAGTTCATATTTTACATCATTATAAAGATAGAATAAGTTTTTTTTAATAGGAAAATTTTATTTAATAATTAAGTTAATACAAACCTCTAACATAATCACAAATGACCACTAAATATAAGGGTATTCGACCAGGGATAAATACTGAATCCACTAGAAAAGACGAATGAAGCGCAAAGGCGAACACTAGTATCGAGACCTAGAGGAAAAATGCCCGTTCAACACATTAATAATAGAGCATGACAAAAGCTCGTTTGACAAAACCACTACAGTTGATGAATAAAATCAGTTGACCGAGGCCAAAAGACTCAAAACACTAAAGTCACTCACAACATTGCATAGGATTAAACCTAACAGACTAGACCTAGAAAAGTGAGGTGACACTTTTCGTTATTACGCAATGAAAAATAAACGCTGAAATGGCAGAATTAACATCACTTTTATTACATTAAAATAAAAACAAAAAAATAAGACAAAAGCCCCTATCCACACAAACAAGATTACCAATGACAAGATGACCATCAAGAACATAGATGATAGATAAGTGAGGATCCATGCAATACCACCACAGAAAGACACTAATATAGCACTAGTGAAGACCCGCGCGACAAAACCATTGGAGTTGAGTACCCATCCACGTATAACCCCCACCTCTACGACCATCACGATGAGGAGAGAAATCTTGAGGTTGCAGGGATGTTGAAGATTCGACGCACACAATATGATCGGCCAAATAGCTAACACATATCGTCTGTTCTTTCTGCCCACGAAGTCACCACCACCACCATGATCATCGCCATGGGACCTAGACGGAGGGCTCGGCTACCAGCCAAGGGGTGGCGACGGACTCCGGCCCTAAAAGAAAAAAGATAGCAGCACACAAAGCAAAGAAAGAAATCCTAGAGAGAGGGAGAGAGTTTTGGTAATAAGAGCATAAAGATAGAATGAGTTTTGTTAAAGCTAATGAAACGTTTCTCCAAAGGTTTTTTTTCTTTTACGTTTTTTTTTTCTTTTTTGTTTTCTCCTTCATATCGTTTTCTTCTGATAATTTGTTTTTTGGTTTTTTTTGTTTTTGTTTTTTTGTTTTGTTTGTTTGTGTGTTTGTGGGTTTTTTTATTTTTTATTTTTTATTTTACGTTTTCAGAACGGGCTTTTAGAGTGAGCTTCTTTTCCCCTTTGTCCAAGTTGACTCTTATAAATAAGTTCTCTCTAAATTCCTGTTGAAATAATTTTTCTCATATCTTTTACATCATTATAAAGGTAGAAGAGACGTTTGGTTCATGAATTAGAACCATGTGATTAGAACTATTTTTGATTTACGTGTATTTTTTGTGAGAGAAAATACTGTAGCAAACCATGAACCATGATTCGAATCAGGGAACGAATCCCCCAACCAAATAACCTATAAGTTTCGTTAAAGCAAACGAAATGTTTCTCCCAAAGTTTTTTTTTTCCTTTTTGTTTTTCGTAGGGTTTTTTGTTTTTCTCCGTTATGTTGTTTTCTTCGAATAAATTATTTTTTTTAGAATGGGCTTTTAGAGTGAGTTTTTTTCCCTTTCTCTAAATTGACTATCATAAATATATTTTCTCTCTAAATTCCTATTGAAATAATTTTTCTCATCATATCCTTGTCTATTTTTTTTTTCTCTAAACCATCTTCCCTCACTAACGAAACGTTTTGTCCCATGTCTTTTTTTTTCCCCCTTGTTTTTTGCTATTTTCCGCAAAACATTTTTTATTTTCTTTTGCCTTTGTTTTTTTTTTTTTTCATTTTTGTTTTTATTCTTCCCTTTTATTTTTTGCTTCTTTTTGTCTTCTTCTTTTGTCATTCTTTTCTTTTTTATACTATTATACATTCTTATTCTTTTTGTCCTTTTTCCATGTTGACCATCATAAATATATTTTTCTCATTAATTTCCATTAAAATAATTTTTTCTCATGCGTATCCCAATCTAATTTTTTAAACCCTCATGCTCCACTAACAAAATGTTTTGTTTCATGTATTTTTTGTTTTGTTTTTTGCTTTTGTTTTTCTTGTCCTGCTTTTTCTTTATTTACCTATTTTGGTCTTTTATTTTTGTTCATTCTGACCTTTTTACTCTTTTTTTGTTGTTGTTGTCTTCCCCTAATATTATACAAGAAAAATATTTACATGGGTTAAATACTATAGATAATGCTATCAAATTTTTCTACAGAATCCCGCACGCATATGCATACAGTATAAACTAGTATTCTATTGTAACATTTATGTGCATAGATTTAATCCTAATTTACAGATGTACGAATTAAATATTCAGTTTACTATTTTACCAATCATTTCTTAATAAAGGTAAGAATTTTAGCATCTAAACCTAATATTAGGTTAAGTATGCCATTACTGCTCAGAATATCATCTACCAACTTATTTTTTAATTTTTTAATTTTTACTGCTCAGAATATCATCTACCAACTTAATTTTTAATTTTTTAATTTTTCTTTTAAGTGGAAGTGGTTCCATAATCCATTATACCTCAGGAAAAGAAAAAGGTTACAAATCCTTTTAATTAATTGCAATACCATTATGACCATACAATACAACCAAAATTCAACTTCTGACTTGATCGTTTAAGAAAGAAAGAAAGAAAGAACATTCGACAAATGACCAATTGATCATTTAAACGAAAGGGGAAAAAGGAAAAAACATTCAACTCCCTATCAGTCTAAGAGCGTGTTTAGTTTGAGAGAATTCAAATTTTACAAGTGAAACACTATAATAAAATTTTTTTAAATTTAAATTTTTTATGGAAAAAAACATTGATTGAACCAAAATCAAGGTGATTTAAACTCTCAAACTAAACATGCACTAATTAGTATGGGAATCACGTTTTCGCATTTGTTTATGGATGAGATTAGATTAGAGGTCACCATTTATAAGCTTCACGATGTTGAAATAAGGAACAAAACCACTAATACTTTAGCCCAAAAAAAAAAAAAAAAATAGAACAGCCATTAATGGTCAGGATCAACAATAGCACCAAACCCGACTCTCATCCCTACGTTCATGGGTTACACAAATAATGGCTGAAAATTAACTTTTAATTCTCTGCATTAAATACAATACAATTTATATGCTCCAAAGTAAAATACAACACAATTTATAGGGCATGCCAATTACTAAACCAAAGCTATAAAAAATTATCTATTGAATCTTACAATACAATATCTTAACCAGTTTTAATGCTCATAAATCTCATTCGGGAAAAAGAATCAATAGCTAGCCGGCAGCCGCTGAGAAAATGGATCTTCGCAGTTTCTTCTTTTGTCAGTCACAAACGAACATGAATAAATGTGTTTTTTTTTTTTTTTTTTTTTTTTTTTTTTTTTTTTTTTTTTTTTTTTTGCGTTCGAGTAGCAGAACTAATATTTTGTCTTTTGTTTTTTGTTTCTATCTTTTCACAAGCCAACAAAACAACCAGAACCGGATTTTTGGTTTAATACTTATATTGGTTACATATACGTCGGTGGATTGGATTGCAAATTAAGCACTTTTAATTTATAAAATCTGCGAATCTCAAATTATATATATGTATATATAAGTTTTTTAATTATATATATAAGAATTCTTGACAGCTTTTGTAGTTCATTGAGTGCTCCTATGGTGGAAGCATTGACATGTTTTCAAAATTGGTTGCGATCTACTCCTCTCTCATTGGATTTCCATCCACAATTAGAAGAATTTGAAACTTATTTATCTATTAATTCAGGTAAATTATACATTACAAGATTAATAATGATTATTTATCCATTGACTTAAAAGCACTTATGCATATCTTTGTTTGGAAACTTATCATGTGTATGTTTTGTTATTTTTACAGAAAACTCAAGTATTACTTTAGAAGTTGTGGGTGTTGAATTACTTTAAAGTAATGATGAAGATTTTATTTTGAGTTTCATTGAATTTATTTTGTTATTGTTAATTGGGTTGTAACAAACTAAACTCTTTTTTTTTAAGTAACAATTTAGATGTTTATTAATATTTCACATTATATATATTTTGTATGGATATTTATTAATTTACATTTTTAAAAGTTGAATTCATGAATCCGTGAGTCCAATTTATAAAATCCAATAAGTTTTAAATTAGAGACGGATTGAGATTTTTCTAATCCGTAATTCTAAATCGAATTACAAATTGACCTTCAATCCTCAAATTGAGATCCATGAACACCCCTAGTTACATATTTGCTTGACTTCACGACTTCCAATTATGTGCATTTAGTATACTACAAATAATAATTGATGTGCGCTTGGTGTAATACATATAAAAAGAAAAAAAATAAAAATCTCTCTCTTTATATTTTAGCTGCATTATGAGTTCGACTCTAGACATCTCTAATGTAAATATTAGTGTCAATTATTTATTTTAATAAAAAATGTAATATTAACATTTTGGTATGTTATTTTTATTTATATTCTAATGCATTATTATACTTAAAATATTAAATTTATTTTTTTATAATTATTAAATTTTGAATGTTGCAAAAAAAATGTAAAAGAAAATTTTATGGCACGCTAACATACCGATAGACTAGGTTTTTTTATCCATCGGATCTGCATAAATTACATGAAAGTTAAAAAGTATGTAGATCTAATGGTTAGAAAAATCATACTTACCGGTACACCAGGCGTACCGGAAAATATCCTTTAAAAGAATTTGAAAATGTAAATGTTGCAACAATTAAATTCAAAAGCAAACATATTAATCAATATAAATTAAATATCAAAATTTTCATATGTTATATTTGATGATAAATTTACCATCAAGTATAGCAGTAGCATATAGTGAATTTAACATGAAAAATAACATTGTATTGAAGAGTGATTTTCCAATCGAGATTAACTATATTAAATCCAAAATATTGTCATCTTTCATCCAAAAAATTTAATTTAATGTGAATTTAATCAGATCTAACAGTTATAAATTGACACTACTGATAAGACTGTTCTATCAGAAAAATTCCATACTTAAATATTTTTCTCCTTCTCATATGTGTATTTTAATTAGTTTTCCTTTTTATTTGTTCTAAATATGTTCTATTTATAAATATAAAAGTGGTAATGTGCCCCTTTCTTCGGTTCCTCCACGTCACTGATCCAGTTTTGTTCTTTTTATCCTATCTTTTCTCTGTCAATAATCTTATATCATTTTTTCATTTATTTTTTCCTTGTAATCTTATATTTTCAGATGTGCTTTACTATTTTTTTTCTTTTTTATCGCAATAAAATATATATCTCAAATATACCATTACTCATGCATCTTTTCCCTTCTCATATTTACACCTTAATTATTATTTTTATTTGGTTTGTTCAAAACATGTCCTATTTATGAAAAGTACCTCAGTTATCTCAGTTAAATAAAACTCATTAAAATTTATAGTTGTAGAAATAAAATTTTCACTATATAGTAAATAGTAAATTATTTAGGTAACTCTAACATGACAATATGTATAAAACACGTTTAGAAACTAGTACATAATAAAAAGAGTTAAAGCTCTCTTCTCCCATGTTGCCACGTGACGGCATGGAAAGAAAGTTTTTGTCTCTTTTTATTACTCTTTTTTTTCCTTTTTTTAAAAAAATCTTTATTCGGCATTTTTTTGTGTTTTTCTTTTTTTAAGACTTTCTCTGGTAGGATCTCTTTGGACCCGTTTAAAAAGTATATTTGAACTATGATTGGAGTTTTGATTCAAATTTTTTGTGACGTAACTATTGGCGGAAATTTTTTGATTTAATTTTTTTGTGAGAGAAAAATACTACAGCAGAATCATAGTTGAGTTTTGAGTATGTACCGAACGACCCTTTTATAGTTAGGGTCCGTCTCTAACTGTTAGCGCCTTTTTAATACTTTTTTCTTTTTTTTTTAATCTTTATTTGGCCTTCTTTTCATGTTTTTCTTCTTTTAAGACTTTCTCTGGTAGGACAATTTTATTGTTAGACCAATTTCTAACTATTAGATATGATAAAAATAAAAAAGCCTTTCTATCTAATCTAATCTAACTCTAACTCTAACAAACATAAAAGAATCAAAGCTCTTTTCTATATGTCTGCCATGTGGCAGCAACTCTTTTTACCTCCCATTTTTTCCTTTTTTAATCTCTTTATTTTTAAATTATTTTTTGTGTTTTTGAATGTTTTTTTTTACATTTTAATTTTTTGTATGTTTTTAAAAAATATTTTTTTTCTCACTTTACTCTTATAAAAGTAATTATTTTCACACGAATTCCTATTTTTTTGTCAATGGTTAAAATAATTTTCTTCAAATGTGTCCATATATAATTTTCTGTATAATTCCTATTATATCAAAGGTTATTGTTACACCACGGTCGAGGAATCGATCATTCCTTTGGACGACAAGCACTGAGGCTTCCATGTCGAGAATCGGTCGCCGGCGTCGAGGGGACGATCGTACTTAAGGCGCCCTGTATACGTCGAGAGTTCATGCAGGGTAACGGGCGTCGAGAACCCCGCTTGAGTTGTGGGGGTCACGACGTCGAGGTAGCAGTCCGGTCCAACCCAAAGATAGTCCTGTCAACTCAAGGGAAGATGCATTGTACCAACTACTACTGTCGCAGTCAGGAAATCAGGTAGCCAGTAAAGGTGGTTAGCCTGACCTGGAAGTCGTAATCATGAAAATACAACGGCCAAATCCCAGAATTAAGGGATAGAGGATGATCTCCTCGGGAAATGTAGAGGATGTCTCTCATGTGTACAAGGCCTATAAATAGAGCCATGGGAATTCATTAAGTTTTTTACGCATTATTTTACTACTCTAGAGAGATTGTAATCAACAAAGTATTAGTGCATCCACAAGTGGACTAGGCCAAGAAATCTTGCTGAACCACTATAAATTCATGTCTTCTCTATATTATTTTGCAACATTAACCCTTAATTAAGCCGTGAGAGGGTGCTATGAGTGTTCTCGGAGAGTTCATCTTTAGTTGACAGAAATCCACCGTCAACAATTGGCGCTAGAAAGAGGGTGTAAAACCAAGAAATTAATCCAGCAGTAAGCAGTGAATATGGCTCCTCCGAGAAAAACCCGCAGCATGACGGTAACTCAGAAAAGCTAGGAAGGCCAGTATTCTGCCGTCGGAGGAAGGAATCTGACAAATCCGCCCAACGACGGTCAGGAACCAGCGGGGGCACGGCCCAACCGCAGGGCACAACCACCGGCCACTGGGAACCCCCAGACCGCCTTAACTAGCTCCAAAGGTAGGTCGAAACACTTGTTGTGGCCATAGAGAGGATGGCCATAGCCCTCGCCGGATGTGCGCAAAGGCCAGATTCGATGTCGCCGTTAGAGGATGCGCCGATGAACCCGGTGAACGTTGCTGTCAGGAACCAAGTACTTGGTGACCGACGTGGTGACGCCAAGGGAGTCGGTGACAGTGAGGCCAACAACCCCCGCCTAGCCAAGTCGAATAGATCTGTGGGGAGCAAACAACAAGCTGCGATAAGGAGAGCCTAGGAGAGGGCCGCGGCCCAGACAACAAATAACCGAGAGGTACCTCCTCGACCGTAGGAGAACGTGAACCGGAAGAACGCGGTTCCAGTAGAATCTTCATCCGTACGCGGAGGAGGCCTGAATGAGCGACTGAACGCTCAACGTTACCAAGATGTGTAGCGGACCAGGGAGGAAGAGCTCGTGGCCGAGAATAAAGTCCTGGCCGAGAAGATGGACAGGCTAGAAAAGCAAATAGGGAGTCGACTAAACAACTTTGAGCAAGTTGTGGGAAAGGTGGCTGAAGCCGTAAACGTCGACGCCAAGATGTATACGTCTCACGACCACCTATTCACAGAGAACATCATCTAGGTGCTGTTGCCCGATAAGTATAAGCCGCCACCTATCCCGCTCTATGATGGAAGGAGTGATCCAGATGACCATCTGGAAGTCTACACAGGGCACATGGTCCTACACGGGTAGCCCAAGGAGGTCATGTGCCGGGCGTTCAGAAATCATCTTTTTGACTCTACCAGGAGATAGTTTGGGTCCTTAAAACTGAACTCCATTACCGGCTGGGATGACTTGAAGAACGCCTTCCTGACTCAGTTCATAGGTGTCAAAAAGTACATCCCACCAAAGTAAAACCTTTCGAGGGTGTATCAGGGACCAAACGAGTCCCTAAAAGATTGGATAGCCCGATTCGGAGAACAGGGGGCCACCACCGAGGGGATCTCTGACGAGGTAGCTTTGATGGGGGCCTTGTTGAGCATGAAGAAGGACATCCCGTATAGCACGGACCTTGACCGGAGACCACCCCAGACCTACCAAGAATTCCTGGCGAAGGCCTAGGGATTCATTAACGCAGAGGAGGCCAGAAAGGCCTTTTGAGATACTCTATAGATTATATTAATTTATGCACAGATAAATTAATCTCATTAATTCATTTATTAATAACTCAATTAGGAAAAATACCTGGAGGCCGACTCGGATGATAACTTGAGTTCTTTGACCTCGAACAATCCTTGCTCCAAAACTTTGTGTTTAGAAAACCAATGTCTTCCACGTCAATTCTTAGAATCCACGAAGACGTGTGTGTGGGCACACATGAGACAAAACGGATTACAATAAACACTCAACTTTTCACAAACACCAACGCATGCACGATGTGGAATTTTTGGAGAAAAAATGTTTCCTTCTTTCTATAGAGTAATTTCGGCCACCTCTAAAATTAGGGCAAAAAACCATTCCGAAAATTGTCTCAAAAATAGTATTTATAGAGTAGAAGTCAAACTTCTAGAAGGAATCCAAGTCTAAGATGCCACATATATATGTTTTATTTATCGTGAGAGATCCTTTGCTTCTTATTCTTAGGTTTGGCAACTTTTTGAACTTATCAATATTTCGCAGTGAGCCAGACATCGGTTTAAACGGTATAAACCACTTTCCAAATATTCAGAACATATATCGAAACAATTCCGAAAGATGTGGACCAGATTATTATTAAAGGCAATTGTTCAAATAATTTGGAATTAGAAATCAAATTTCTCTTTATGCTTGGAGGGAAATAAACATTGTTCACAACAAGGAATTTCCAGAATTGAAGTCTAACTTCTCCCACTGCTTTTGTCGATATCCTCGCGGTATTCCCACTTTCATCGAATAGTCCCTGACGGTAAGTTCTTTGTAAGAACTAATATTTTGCAAAGAAAACTAAAAACATGATTAGTTGCTCCGGAATCAACTATCAAGGACGAGGAATCACCCTCTACTAACGGATGTCGAGAAGTGAGCAAGCAAAACCTACTGAGATTTGGCGGATCATGTTGGAAAATTAATGGCATCGAGTGCGCAGCGGAATTTAAAAAATTTTAATCAACGTCAAAGCCAAACAAGAACATGTTCATGATGCTATATAACATAAATACTAAAGATCTAAAACATACCTTTTTGAGATTTCAGGAAACTGCACGTCTGACAGATCTAAGCATTCCAAACAGCAACCGGAAGAGCCTCAACCAAGTGGTCTTCTTTGCTATTCTCGTTTCCACAATCGGTGTGCGGGTGGGTACACGTTGTTTAATCTCCTCTAGGTATTCTTGATCTCCTTCCAATCACAAGAGAGCCAAAGAAAAAATTATTCTTGAGAATTAAACAATTTTTCCTCTCAGGAATCTTTTATCAATAGCCTCAAAAAAGTCTCTCAAGTGATCTAATGAGTAATGTGACTTAATAGGCTATTTATAGTGTTTTGGAAGTCATACTTCCGTAACAATTAGGTTTCCCAAAGTTCTAATCGTATCCAGAGTCGATTTTCCCATGTCAGCATGCATTTTACGTTACAACCGGTCGACCGGTGACAGAGACGTTATAACTCACCGGTCAACCTGTCTTCACTAACCGGTCAACCGGACCGGTCGACCTGTGACCGGTCTACCCAACCGGTCGACCTGTCTGCACTGACGAAAGTTGTTTTTCCTAGTTTTTCAATACGGGAAACTTGCATAGAGCCTCAGTTTTGATTCAAGCAACCCAATAGAGAAATTGCCTGATCAAAACAGTCATATAATAGTCTTCCCATATTAAACAACTCTTAAAATAATAATTCAACCAATTTATCTAGAATTAATTTATCAATTAATTCAGTCATGAATTAACTTTGAACCTCTCGTTATGGAAATAACACAAATTATCAATGTGTAGGAAATACACCGTATCGTTACAGGAAATTATGTGAGCTAGCAAAGGGACCCGATGGACATATATAAATCAAGCTCCTATAATCACAAAGCTACTTGTAAACCAACAAGTCCATCTCATGATTATAAAACTCTAGCGCTATTCCACTAAAAGCCTAGAGCTGCACTCTCGATTTATATAGCGTATTTACAAAGCTCTGATTAGCTCTAGTCCATGACTCAATATATTAGTGCATCATCCCCATAGGATATCCATAATTGACTTGAGGTCAAGTTCCGTTTTACCTTCCCGATTACATTTATCTTATGTTCCATTATCATACCATCAGAAAAATACTATTCGTATCATTACAAACAGTAAACCATTAGATAACACAGAGTAGTCCAATGGCTGAGCGCTCATATTTTCCAATCCACTGATAATGCATAAGAGGATATCATTGACTCTTTATAGGAGCTATGGATTCCACTATCTATGAATAACAAATCTACGCATACACGAGTCATACCCCCAATGTACCGGCAAGCATACCTTTACATAATGTCAGGATGTCTCCCTTTAATACATACAAGGATACAAGTCAAGTATACAGGTTCATCATCCATCTCAGGATTAAGATGACAACATATAATTCGTCAAAAGTGAATTGTTTTATTCAAACAGAATTATTAATTAAAACAATTCAACTTTGGTCCGATCCAATATAGATTTCACCATTAGAAACTATATCAATGTCTCC
>NW_010359811.1:59814-61561 GCF_000414095.1 Morus notabilis
ATGACCAAGTCACTCGACATTTCCTCAAGCACCATTTTGCTACGAGGCTTAAAGTCGTTCATGTAACTTTCCTCCAGGAATGTTGCATTCGTTGAAACCACGACTTTATTTTCCTTGGGATTATAGAAATAATCCCCTTTCGTCCCTTTCGGATAACCTACAAAAATGCACACTTCTGAACGTGCTTCCAACTTGTTCTCTTCCTTGTCCAGGACATGTAGATGTCTTCCTGCCCGTCCACAACTCGTGAGGAGTTTTAGGAACCGACTTTGTTGACATGTTGTTCAGAAGATAACATGCAGTTTGTAAAGCATATCCCCAGAAAGATATAGGCAATGTCGAATAACTCATCATGGACCGTACCATATCCAACAAGGTCCTATTTCTTCTCTCAGCTACACCATTCTGCTGTGGAGTGCTAGGTGCAGTTAAATGGGATAGAATCCCATTCTCTAATAAGTATCCGGTGAACTCATCATAGAGGTATTCTCTACCTCGATCGGATCAAAGTGCCGTTATAGGTTACCTAGTTGCTTTTCTACCTCAGCCCGAAACTCCTTGAATTTATCAAAAGTTTCACTTTTATGGCGCAATAGGTACACATAACCATATCTTGAGTAATCGTCGATAAAAGTAACGTAATACTCATACCCTCATCTTGCCTTGATGTTCATGGGACCACAAACATCATTGTGCACAAGTTCAAGAACATCTTCAGCCCTATTGCCTTTAGACCCAAATGGTCTTTTGGTCATTTTGCCCTCCAAACAAGATTCACATTGAGGTAAGGACTCAACCTTTAAAGAACTTAAATGTCCATCATTTACCAACCTCTGTATCCTGTTAAAGCTAATGTGACCAAGTCACAAATGCCAAAGATATGTCTCATTAGAGTGAGAAGTTTTAAGCCTTTTAGAGTTATTAACAACTTCAGTGTTTAGCAGTGAGTCCATCTTAGGTTTGATAAAATATAGATTATTTTACATCCATCCATCACAGATAAAAGACTTGTTTTTACGAATCACAACTTTATTATTAAAAGAAACTGAATAAGAATCCTTAAATAAACAAGCAACAGAAATAAGATTCCTCTTAAATTGAGGAACATAAAAATAGTCTCGCAAAAATAAACTCATATAACTATCAAAATAAAGATGGACGTCTCCCACTGCTTCAGCCAACACTAGTGTTCCATCGCCCATCCTCAACGTGAAGCTTTCATTTAGAAGACTTCTCGTTTGCTTGAACCCCTGCAGAGAAACACACACATGATTAGTTGCTCCAGAATCTATGACCCAGTTGTCACTGGATTCCTCAACCAGACATACTTCCACAATCAAAAGATCATACTCACCTCCTTTGCCTTTAGCGGCTAAGTAGTCTTTGCAATTCTTCTTCATGTGCCCCACCTTCCCGCAATAAAAGCACTTAAGCTTGTTCGGGTTCTTCTTCTTCTTGTTCTTGCCCTTGTTTGGCGGAACTGAAGAACTCTCCTTCTTAGCTACTTACTTCTTCTTTCCATTCCATGAAGAGGGTTCGGAGGAAGATGCCTCAGCAAAGTTGGCCTCCACAATTGTCGAATCCTTGATCATCCGCTCAAACTTTTGGAGTTCTTGCACCAACTCTGTCAGGGTTATATTCTGTCTAGCGCTCAAATTGAACGTTGCCCTAAACGGAATATACTCCTTCGACAAAGTCTCAAAGATCATGGTCAATTGAGACTCAGCATCGATGTCGGCCCCATTGG
>NW_010359811.1:61814-62187 GCF_000414095.1 Morus notabilis
GAAAACCTCATTAGGAGCATCAACAGGTGGCTCTGGAGGACAAGGTGTATTCAGTACGAAATTCAGTTTCTCAAAGGTTAGGACGATCTTTAGGTTCCTTTTCCAATCGGTAAAATTCTCGTCAGTTAAATTGTGTTTATTAAGTATCGACAATAATGCGCTAGAAGACATTTTGATCTACAATAAACATTCATATATCTAGTATAAGTAAACTTGCATAAACATTTAGTAATCAAACATATATACATGTTATAATGCAACAAATATGTTTGTGTGTCAAAACCTTGAAAAAATCACAACCTCACAACGATAATTCCAAACTCAAAATTTTGTAAGTCTCCTAGGAGAGATCATGCAAAATTTAATTTGGAAC
>NW_010359811.1:62685-63003 GCF_000414095.1 Morus notabilis
ATATTATATGTAATCATACAAAGCAATTAAGCTAGGCAACAAGCATAATAATAATAATAACCGTAATATTATGGTTCCATCCTAGAGAAAAGAAAAAATAAAGATTACTAAGAATAATCGAAACATATATCGATTCTTCATCTTGAATCTTCCCGGTTGTCCTTGAATTCTTCATCACGATCAAATTCTGGTTATCATAAAATTATTTTTCATGTTTTCTTGAAAAAATCTCAAAAAACTGCAAAATCGTATACTGTCACGTTAGGTCCGGTCGACCGGTGACAGAGCAGTTATACTCAACCGGTCGACTGCCTTACA
>NW_010359811.1:63186-63776 GCF_000414095.1 Morus notabilis
CAAGAATTTTTACATAAAAATTCCTATACCGTTTTCCGGTTTACAAAATTTCTAATAAAGAAAATAAAATAAACCCTAACGGCGATGATAGGCCGCTTATCTAATTACATTGTAATGAACAAATTCCTATACAACCATTCTAAACTCTAAGGAACCATAACCGTTAAAAATTAAATAATGAATAATCATTGATAATTTATAAATAATAATCAGTAATAATTATTTAATCATTCATTCACCATATATTCATGATAATAACATAATATAGAAAACTTAGAGTGCCATCTCTCTAAAATATCAATTCAAGCATAAAAGAGATATTTTTAGATCACAAATCTATGTACATAGCATAATCATGAACAAATAACCATGGCTCTGATACCAATTGTTGGAAAATTAATGGCATCGAGTGCGCAGCGAAATTTAAAAAATTTAATCAACGTTAGAGCCAAACAAGAACATGTTCATGATACTATATAACATAAATACTAAAGATCTAAAACATACCTTTTGAGATTTCAGGAAACTGCACGTCTGACAGATCTAAGCGTTCCAAACAGCAACCGGAAGAGCCTCAACCAACTGGTCTT
>NW_010359811.1:64036-76693 GCF_000414095.1 Morus notabilis
CATCCAGAGTCGATTTTCCCACGTCAGCATGCATTTTACGTTACAACCGGTCGACCTGTCTTCACTAACCGGTCAACCGGACTGGTCGACCTGTGACCGGTCTACCCAACCGGTCGACCTGTCTGCACTGACAAAAGTTATTTTTCCTAGTTTTTCAATACGAGAAACTTGCATAGAACCTCAGTTTTGATTCAAGCAACCCAATAGAGAAATTGCCTTATCAAAACAGTCATATAATAGTCTTCCCATATTAAACAACTCTTAAAACAATAATTCAACCAATTTATCTAGAATTAATTTATCAATTAATTCAGTCATGAATTAACTTTGAACCTCTCGTTACGAAAATAACACAAGTTACCAATGTGTAGGAAATACACTGTATCGTTACAGGAAATTATGTGAGCTAGCAAAGGGACCCGATGGACATATATAAATCAAGCTCCTATAATCACAACGCTACTTGTAAACTAACAAGTCCGTCTCATGATTATAAAACTCCAGCGATATTCCACTAAAAGCCTGGAGCTACACTCTCGATTTATATAGCGTATTTACAAAGCTCTGATTAGCTCTAGTCCATGACTCAATATATTAGTGTATCATCCCCATAGGATATCCATAATCGACTTGAGGTCTAGTTCCGTTTTACCTTCCCGATTACATTTATCTTATGTTCCATTATCATACCATCAAAAAAATACTATTCGTATCACTACAAATAGTAAACCATTAGATAACACAGAGTAGTCCAATGGCTGAGCGCTCATATTTTCCAATCCACTGATAATGCATAATAGGATATCATTGACTCTTTATAGGAGCTATGGATTCCACTATCTATGAATAATGAATCTACGCATACATAAATCATACCCCTAATGTACCGGCAAGCGTACCTTTACATAATGTCAGGATGTCTCCCTTTAGTACATCAAAGGATACAAGTCCAGTATACAGGTTCACCATCCATCTCAGGATTAAGATGGCAACATATAATTCGTCAAAAGTGAATTGTTTTATTCAAACAGAATTATTAATTAAAACAATTCAACTTTGGTCCGATCCAATATAGATTTCACCATTAGAAACTGTATCAATGTCTCCACCCATGGAGTCCCACCTCCGACGACCAAGACAAGCCGTCTCCGTTAGGAAGTAGACAACAGAACAATCTTAACATGAATAAAGCGCCCAACTTTATTCCCTCGATCGTGGATCATAAGATTTAGACTATCATCTTTAGATTCTTGTCTTCCGCATGTTCTTCACATTACATGCATGACCTAAAGATTTAGAATGACAGTCTCAGACTTTCAGTTTGCTTATCATACATTCAACTATTATGAACATAAAGAGGACAATTCATAGATATATAAAATAAACAAATCTTTATTAATAGTCAAAATATCTCAAAGAATATTGTTACATTTATTCCTAATGGCATAAACGCTAACAGAGCACCGTTATGCGCTGGCACTCTAGGAGGCCCATCCCAGCGAACTTGTCCCAGGAGTCTGGGTGAAAGTACGTGTAGATGGCCTGGATGGGAAGGCTGAAGTGAGAGGGGACGGGCAGTGCCCAGTTAAGGCCGTGGTCAACCACATCCGAAGCTAGGAATTTGGGGTCATTGATCTTTGACCCCTGCATCATAAGGGGCCCCTCAGGCACATGAGGGACCTCTAGGTTCGCAGCGACCTCAGCGCCCTTTCCCTTATCCAGACGTCGAAGTGCCCGTGATGACCCCTCGACCGACGAAGGGTCTTGCGGCTCCTCCATCTTCGGTCTCTTAGTGGCAGGGGCGATGACAAATTTCCCCCGGACGGGGACTTCAGTGGTGCTGGGGGCTTGAGGGACTTGGACTGCCGGCTGGCTCGATGACCTGGAGGAGGCGCCTCTCTCCCTCTTTCTCGACTTTGGCGGTACAACGTACCTCATGGTAGACGACACGACTGCACGGTAAAGAAAATGTTAGATCCACGAATCCCTCGACCACTCCCTTTTTCTTCTGCTGAAAGACGAGGGGAAGTAAGGTCCAACTTACCGTTGAGGAGATCTGCAAGGGGCTCAACAGACTGACGGGGAAGGTCGAGGGTAACCACCAAACCGTACAGCCGACGGTTCTCTGGGGTATTGAGAACGGCGAAGCTTCAGCTGGAGTAAAAAAGGGACAGGATATGCTCGACACGCGCTAAGGTAGCTGAAGAAAGATTTGGTCGAGTGCAGACTTCACCCATAGTAAAAAGCAACACATGTAAGATAGCTCGACAAATGAAAGGATGTTCTGAAAATTTAATGTAAATGAAACCTACAATATTTGCTGAATACTATCTGCGTCCCCAGGGGACGCTCGCCATCGAGCGGATGAGAGTTAAAGTTGCCACCAAGGAAAATGACCTGGGGCTTCCACCCATGGCAACTAGAGGTCTTCTCGACCACGACAGGGGGGACTGGAGGTTTGGATTTGAAGTGGGAGCCTAGGTAGAAAAACCCTCGACGGTTATGTCAAGGTTAAAAAATTTTCTCCACAAAATGATCATGGAGTTTATTGTCACCTAGCAATTGGGTGACAGTTGTGCAAGGGAAATCCTGTGAAGGCCACAAAGGGCCTTCACGAAAGGGCGAAAAGGCAGAGTCTGTCCAAAACTAAGGGAGCGCGTGTATACGGTCATATGATTGGCATGAGAGTTATGAGCCCTATCGTTGGGGGTTGGGATAATCAAATAAAAATTGTTGGCGTCGATCCCCGCATCATGAAACGCCTTTATGGTAACCCGGGGCTTTATCTTCAACAGATTGACGTATGTCACCATCCTCGAGATGGCACTAGTCGACGCCACCCCGTAACCATGCCCCCCAACAGGACTGACCCTTAGGCCATCGTCCTCATCATCGAGGAGAATTAGCTCGTCTGGCTGAGAGGTCAAGATCGACCCCTCAGCGTACTCATCCACCTGGCGAAGCAGAGAGTCCCCGCTGTCGCCTAAAGACGTACTCATCGACGCAGAATCTTCAGGGTCATCCCTAACCTTGGAAGTGAAGACCTTTCGACCTCTAACCTGTTTGGGCGACATGTTCTGGAAATAAGCAAGAAAGGGCCAAGTTAGAGCCTAATGGTCGAGAGGTCAAAAACAAAGTTTGAAAAGAGAGAAGTATGCTTGGATCAAAATGATCCAAGAGCATGGGACTTCAATACCAGATTCACACAACCCAAAAATGGGTTTAAAACCCATAAGGGTCTCCAAAACCCAAAAGTGAGTTTGAGAACCCCAACCTGGACGACTAAACCCAAGCAGGTGCTACCACAAAGAGATTCAACCCAGATTCATGAGCAACAACATTGTTCGAGTAAGTTCATTTTATGGTTATATTGTTCTCTTCGAAATGCTATTTTTTGTAGGAACCAAGTTCAGAGTCACACTGAGAAGTAAAAGAGAGCCAAAACAACTTACTAGTTCTTCAAAAGTGGTCTAAAAGCCTGAAGATTGAGAGGGAGAACCACGGACAAAAAATACATGCAGAAGTTGAAGTCAGAGACGGTAACCTCTGGGAGAAATCCGGCAGAGTAACGACATTCTGAAAAATAGACGACCATGGAGCTGTTTCAAGGGGTATATATATACCCTAGGGGGAAGCCCAGGAGCCTCAAAGAAGTCTGAACGACACCAGATCTTGACCGTCGAATTCAAACTGACCTCATCCAACGGTGAATCGGAAGAGGCTGGGATAAGAGCGGGAGAAATAAATCTGATCGGACGGCTGTAACTTCCCCCTCGACTGGCACGTGTCACCAGGGTACGGGAGACGTGACCGTTGACACGATCGACGAGACTGCTCTATTGCCTGAAAAACTCGTTGTAATGATGGCACTGTACCTACAAGCAGCCGCCATAATCTGCAGGAGAGAAGTTGCTACGTGGAACTCTCGACGTTGCATAAGCCTGGAACATCACAATGTGATATTCCAGTCTAGGGGTAATTGTTACACCATGGTCGAAGAATCGATCATTCCTTTAGACGACAAGCACCGAGGCTTCCATGTCGAGAATCGGTCACCGACGTCGAGGGGACGATCGTACTTAAGGCGCCTTGAATACGTCGAGAGTTCATGTAAGGTAACAGGCGTCGAGAACCCCGCTTGAGTTGTGGCGGTCACGACGTCGAGGTAGCAGCCCGGGCTAATCCAAAGATAGTCATGTCAACTCAAGGGAAGATGCACTGTACCAACTACTATTGTCACAGTCAGGAAATCAGGTAGCCGGTAAGGGTGGTTAGCCTGACCTGGAGGCCGTAATCATGAAAATACAACTGCCAAATCCTAGAATTAAGGGATAGAGGATGATCTCCTCGGGAAATGTAGAGGAGGTCTCTCATGTGTACAAGGCCTATAAATAGAGCCATGGGAATTCATTAAGTTTTTTACGCACTATTCTACTACTCTAGAGAGATTGTAATCAACAAAGTATTAGTGCATCCACAAGTGGACTATGCCAAGAAATCTTGCTGAACCACTATAAATTCATGTTTTCTCTATATTATTTTGCAACATTAACCCTTAATTAAGCCGTGAGAGATTGCTGTGAGTGTCCTCGGAGAGTTAATCTTTAGTTGACAGAAATCCACCGTCAATAGTTATCTTTATACATATTTCTTTTTTAAAATAAATTCTAAAAAATCTTAAATGATTGTATAAATGAATTTCTCATTATTTGATAAATAATAAGTTCTTTAGGTATAACACGACAATACATGCTAATCACGTAAAAAGACTAGTAATAATAATAACACGTTGGAAAATAACTTTCAAATCACTCGTAAAGCTAAGGAATGATTTTGATTTGGGAGTGATTAGTAATTGGGAGTTGGAACCATAACCATACAATTTTCATGCCATCTTGGAGGTTAGAAGTTTGCACGTGAGAGCACGTGCAGGAGTGAGTACGACCCGGGAGGACGGTCACTCGAATTTTCCGTGCTAATTGCCTGCCACCCCCTTTTGGCCTTTCCCTCCCTTTAAGGTCGGGCCCACAAACCGTGTGCCATTGCAATATTACTAACTCATCAAGGCTATTTCCGTCTTCTCAGATCGTTCCGAAAGGCCTCTCCTTCATTGTCTCACTGATTAACATGGGCATATAATATATACAATTTACGTATAAGTATGATGATCCCCATTTTTCCCTCTCGCTTGTAATCGAAGTCTCTCTCTCATCTCTCTCTCTCGTCAATTTCTTTGCCTAAAATTCTCCATATTTCTCTCAAGTTTGTCTCGGGATTTTCTCTCGGCTGTTCCCAATCTGGGTTGATCGGTCCTGATCTCCGTCAATTCCGTAAGTAACTCTCACCTTCTGTTTACTTTTGGTGTCTATTGGTTGATGAATTTTTGCTGGGTTTTAATGTTTGAAGCTTGACGTGATCTGGGTATTACTCAATATTTGTTAGATCTGTGATGACTATGCAGAATTTGGACATCACATGTGTTGTTTGTTTTAATTCATTTCTTTTGTATTGATAATGTTGATCTGGATCCGGACTTTGTTGTTGAATTAACAAGGCTTTGTTGTAGTAGAAATCAGATCTGCATGCGTTTTTTGAATTGGGGTTTCGGGTTTGTTCGTGGATGTGTGAATCTGTGTGGATCTGGTATTTTTGCCTTTGTCTTTTCGTTTTGTTATTTGCATTTGATCTGTTGGTTATGATGGTTTTTTCTGTTGGTTGTTATTCAATTCAGGTCCTTTTTTTAATTGTCTGTTCTTGTGTATGCTGCATTAGGACTGTTTATGAGATACTTTTTTGTAATATGTTTTTTCATTTCTTTTTTTTAATCTTTTTTTTTAAATAATTGGGATGTACTTTATTTGACATTTTGGACTCTAATGAACTACATATGTATAGAGCTAACATTATGGTCCATCTTTTTTCCCTGAAATAATTATGTTTTCAACCACCTAGTCGAGTTTTCATTTAACTTATGGATTAACGATAACCAAAATGATGCATTTTGACTCCTTTCAATTTCCATCATGCAGAGTGACAGTTGTGATATATACAAATACATATAATGCACATTCAAATCCCACTGCATGTTGGTCAATGATGTCAATGATTTCCTACTCGCTTGTGTGACTTAATACATCTTATATCATCCGACTTTATAGCACTTACATCTGTTTTTTCATTTTTGTTATAGAATTTGATTTGACATGGCTACATATACGCCAAAGAACATCCTCATAACAGGGGCTGCCGGGTTTATCGCATCCCATGTCGCCAATCGCCTCATCCGCAGCTATCCTGACTACAAGATTGTTGTGCTTGACAAGCTTGATTACTGCTCAAACTTGAAAAATCTGCTTCCCTCGAAATCTTCACCAAATTTCAAGTTTGTCAAGGGGGACATTGGCAGTGCTGACCTTGTTAACTTTCTCCTCATCACGGAATCAATTGACACGATTATGCATTTTGCTGCTCAGACCCACGTTGATAATTCCTTTGGTAATAGCTTTGAGTTCACCAAGAACAACATCTACGGCACCCATGTCCTTTTAGAAGCATGCAAAGTCACTGGCCAAATCAGGAGGTTTATCCATGTTAGCACAGATGAGGTGTATGGGGAGACTGATGAGGATGCTGTTGTGGGTAACCATGAAGCCTCTCAGCTCTTACCAACAAATCCTTACTCTGCAACAAAAGCTGGAGCTGAAATGCTTGTTATGGCATATGGAAGGTCATATGGGCTACCTGTGATAACCACCCGCGGAAACAACGTTTATGGTCCTAATCAGTTTCCTGAAAAGTTGATTCCAAAGTTTATCCTTTTGGCCATGAGGGGGAAGCCTCTTCCAATTCATGGGGATGGTTCCAACGTGAGGAGTTACTTGTACTGTGAGGATGTTGCCGAGGCTTTTGAAGTCATTCTTCACAAGGGAGAGGTTGGCCATGTTTATAATATTGGGACTAAAAAGGAAAGGAGAGTTATTGATGTGGCCAAAGACATATGCAGACTTTTCTCGATGGATCCAGAAACGAGCATCAAGTTTGTGGAGAACAGGCCATTTAACGATCAGAGGTACTTTCTAGATGACGAGAAGCTGAAGATCTTGGGCTGGTCAGAACGAACTACATGGGATGATGGCTTAAAGAAGACTATAGAATGGTACACCAAGAATCCCCATTGGTGGGGTGATGTTTCCGGGGCCCTGCTTCCTCATCCACGAATGCTAATGATGCCTGGTGGTATTGAGAGGCATTTTGATGGGTCTGAAGAGGAGAAATCTGCGTCTTATATCTCAAGTAATACCCGAATGTTAGTTCCACCTACCAAAACCACCAGTTCTCCTCGTAAGCCTTCCTTAAAATTCTTGGTTTACGGTCGGACTGGTTGGATCGGCGGGCTGCTTGGAAAGCTATGTGAGAAACAAGGGATTCCGTTTGAATATGGAAAAGGGCGTCTTGAAGATCGCTCATCTCTCTTGGCAGACATTCAAAATGTTCGACCAACCCATGTATTCAATGCTGCAGGTGTGACTGGTAGACCCAACGTTGATTGGTGTGAATCCCATAAAACAGAAACAATTAGGGCCAATGTTGCTGGAACCTTGACCATAGCAGATGTTTGCAGAGAACAAGGGCTCCTAGTGGTGAATTTTGCAACTGGGTGTATATTTGAGTATGATGCTGCCCATCCTGAAGGTTCTGGCATAGGATACAAAGAAGAAGACAAACCAAATTTCACCGGTTCTTTCTATTCAAAAACCAAGGCCATGGTAGTTATACATCTCTATTTATTTATTTTTTTTTTATAAAAAAAAAAAAAAAAAAAAAAACCTTATTTACATTCTAAAATTAAATAGGTTATAATAATTCTTGTTTTCTTCTTGGACCAGGTTGAAGAGCTTCTGAAAGAGTACGACAACGTCTGCACCCTCAGAGTTCGAATGCCTATATCATCTGATTTGAGCAACCCGCGCAACTTCATTACCAAAATTTCTCGTTACAATAAGGTGGTTAACATTCCAAACAGCATGACCATATTGGATGAACTTCTGCCGATTTCAATCGAGATGGCAAAGCGGAACTTGAGGGGCATATGGAACTTCACAAACCCTGGAGTCGTGAGCCACAATGAGATCCTAGAGATGTACAAAAAGTACATTGACCTTGATTTTTCGTGGGAAAACTTCACACTAGAAGAGCAAGCCAAGGTGATCGTGGCCCCTCGAAGCAACAACGAGATGGACACATCAAAGTTGAAGAAGGAGTTCCCTGAGTTGCTACCAATCAAGGAGTCACTGATTAAGTACGTGTTTGAACCGAACAAGAAAACATCTGCAGAATGAGGAACTTTCATACTTTTGGATGTCATCATGATCCGCCGCTGCATTTAGCATCAGATGATATTTTTCAGGTACCTCTACAGTTGAACGTTAGTATTACTCATTATTCATTACTCACTGCTAGTTATATCTCATTATTTCTGCTCTTTAGAAGGCAATGAGGGATGGTAATTCTATTAGGTTTTTTGTCATTTTTGGTTCTTGGAAGCAATTTAGTTGCTGTCTGTTATGTTCCCGTTTTCTTTTAACGAATTTCGTATAGGTTCTTATAGATGATATAATCCGCAGGCTTGCGGCTGTGTACTTGAATGTCTTGGATACGTCGATTTGTTGCTAAATTCTTTCTTTACCGAGCTTATACAATATTTTTAAGATTATACTGCTAATTTTATTGGATCCGAGACCGAGTGCCTGATGAATGAGTTTTCTATTTCCTCAGCAGTCAATTTAGACGCAGAGGGTTTTGTTACTTTTTTAAGTATGAACTTCGCATGAACCTTGTTATTGAGGTTTGCATTTTCCTCTAATTTAAACTTTTATGTATGCCTATACTTTCCTTCATGTGTGGCCGTTGGTGCAGGGATAAATTAACAGTCTTTTTGGGCGCGTTTGGAACTCGTTTCAAAATGATTTTATTTTTTATATGAAAATGAAAATGAAAACGTTTTCAATCGCAGACAGAAATTATTTTTGAAAATGCGTTTGGTAGTTTTATCAAGAGATTATTTTTAGTATTAAAAAATTCATTAATGTCTCTAACTCTTTTTCTCTGCTCCAGAGAGGAAAAAATAAAAATAAAAAATGAAAAACAATTAAAAGTCGTTTTTTATTTCTCTCTCATTTTACATTAAACCAAAAAATCATTTTCATTTCCATTTTTGTCTTTATTGTGTTAAACGTCGTTTTAAAAACGTTTTCATTTTTTTTTTAAAAACGTGAAAAATAAAAACATGATCAATTTCAAACATGACTTTTATTTTTCTAATTTGTCAAGGTGATATGAGAAACTCTTTTCACTTCACAAGGTTGACTAATTTCTGCTGTTAAGGCATCTTTTATACAGTAATGTATTAGGTCTCGTTCATTTCACCGATTTGAGTTTTCAGTTTTAGGTTTCTACAGTAAAAAGCTCTCAGAAAATGGCACATCTAACTTTTTCTACTACAATAAAAAGCTCTCATTGAAAATTCAAATTCGCGAAGTGAACGAGTTCTTAGAGTGTCACTTTCACTAACTTTAAACAGTTCGCTAAATTTTTATTTAATTTAAGATTATATGAATAGGAAAAATTCAAAATCAAAGACTAAAAATGGGAAGAGTGAAAATTAATGGGTATCATTGCAAGTTAACTAATTTCATTCTTTTATAGGGAATTTACGTTTACCTTATATTATGAGAATGGATGATGTGACGCTTTTAGCACACTCAGTTTTTTCCAACTCCAGCGATTCATAGCAAAAAAAAATGGCATAATGTCATCACTGCATTGAATTAACCAGAACAAAATCACTCAGGTTTTGATGGAAATATTCAAAATCAAAGAAAGAGATTTTTGTCGCACTATAACATAACCTGCTCAAACAAAATTGGAACTCATTTTCTCGGGAGAAATGTAAGATCAAAGAGGCAACTAAAAACGCGGCCCGTGAGGCGGGAAGAATGGCTTGAATTTCTATTCCAAAATCTAAGCATTCATCTTCAAATTAATCTAAAGGAAGAAGCATTAAAGAAAAATCTAAAGAAACCTTAATCTGTTGGCCGACAGCAGAAATTTAGTGGCTCAAAATGTAAAACAAAAGAAGAGATATAACTGGTGTAAACGCTTTCCTTCTGTATGTCTCAAGAAAGTAACTCTTTTATAATCTTTTATTGGTAACTGTGGTTTCTAGTAAGTTTTTGTGGCCATCGAATCAAAGTTTCCCAAAAAAAAAAAAACAAAGGCCATAACAAGAATAGTAAGGAACAAATGTGCTACCACACTACGGTTCAAGAACCCAAAATTGGTCTCTAAGCTTGTAAATCAGATGCACCGAAGGAAGAGCTTTACAAAGATGTATCAGCCAGTTCCTTGAGGAACGAGACAACATCATCGGGTGAACCAAGTAGATACCGAGCGTTTGTCCTAGGCCGGCCAACAGCGCAAGAGAAGTAGTTCTCTACCTTAAGATCGAGTACATTCCACGAACTTTTTTCTGGTGATGGTCGCCGCCCACTCCCAGAGTTGTGGTTGGCAATTTTCTTCTCAGAATTTGACAGTGGTCGTTGCGCTCGGCTGTTGGATGATTTTGGCCCATTCTTATTTGCTGGAAGCTTCATAGAAGATTTTCTTTCACACGGTAACTTCACACTATCAGCTGCCTTGGTTCTTGTTATACCAAAGGTATCGACAGGAAGAACTGGCTCGAAAAAAGTGTACACATCTTCATCCTGCAGAATTGAAGGATTAAGGATTTTTATGTTTTAGGACAAGAAGTCTATCCATTTAGACTAAGCATCTTTAAAAATGTGAAAATAAAAACTGAAACCAACTCAAAGAATTCTGGTTGTCAGAGATGCGCAATTATGTGAGAAGAAAAGTTACCTTTCCGAGAAAATGACCAATACACAGCACATAGTCAATTGGTGTTGTCATGGCTTTGCTATGGACTATCTCTCCCAAGATACGATCAATTGCAGCACCCTAATTAAATAAGTATTAAAATGAGTAGACAAATCTAGTATGTGTCTGCAGCATGCTAAACTCATTAAGGCAGTATCAGAAATGTGCAATATGAAGAAACAGCTATTCACCTTTGTCACGCCAACCGCTCGCACTTCAACAGAACGGCTGCCTTGAACAACGTCAACAGAAGCATTCGAAATTGGGCCAGTCCACAGATGCTGCAACATATCCCTTGCTTGAAGTCTTCCAAATTCAACATCTGGAACAGTTACATGGTAAGGATGTCAATTGAGGATATGAAATTTACAATTACAAGGACTAATTTGTTAAAAGAACTGTTCAAAGAAAGAAAATACCTGCATATTTGTAATTCCATACTAGGGAAGTTTCACGGGGATCAAAATGTGACCTTGGCGTTCTTTCTGTGAAATACTCAAAGACATGCTGCAAACAGGACACCAACAAAGTGAGTTTGGAGGGAGGACAAAACAATCAAATAAAGCATAAATTCAGTTTGAGCACCTTCACACTGTCAACCCATTCCATATTCAAATGCTCAGGCATTGTAGTCATCCATTCTCCTTTTGTGTGCCGTAAAAACATTCCATTCTCTGCTGCCAACCACATGTCAAACTTCCCAAAGTTCTGTGCAAATAATCATATTAGAAGAGAATATGAAGATGGTGATAAAGTACTAGTATAGAAAAAGGAGCTACGAGTACATGATCTAGGACATTTCGATCACTTCCACTGAGAACAACGATCGTTGTTTTAGGATCATTGCAAAGTGCCCTTAAGGGTTCCTTCAACTCTGGATGCAATTTAAGGTCCATTTCTTTGATTTGATCACCCCTTCTCCCTGGTGTGTCCACTGGTTCAGTTAATGTTGCGTTGAATCCCTAATTCCAGATAACCAAAAGATTAAGAAAACCAGAAAGGAAAAAGAAAAGAAAGTAGGAAGCTAACACAATTAATGTGGAGTTAATAGCGCAAAGCAGAACTTAAACTTAAGACATAGAGAATCAAACAAACCGCGAAACATAATTAATTTTGAAAAACTAGTGAAAAGCTTGAAGGTCAATACACCCCTCTCTTGAGGTTTTTGAAGAACAAGACACGAAAAGGGCAAAAAGAATACGTCAATGCCAGTTCTTTTAAGTACTTCAACTTCTTTTCTTCCTTCACACTTGGAATGAAGTGCAAAAAAAATCCGCAAAGTTCCAAAAAGAAAACAATTTATCCACTTTAAGGTGAAGCGCACTTTGAGGTGTGTATCTCTTAATGCTTTCTAAATGCTGCTGATAAGTTGGTCAAAAAGAATTGAAAAACTCTCAGTAAATGTCCACAATCACTAATATTTGGGCATAGAAGCATTACCAGTATAAGCAATCGATTATTAGACTTCAGAAAACCTCCAATTGCATGCTTGCTAGGAAATGGGGGTTTGGCATCTCTTGTCCTTATTTCCGCCTCAACCACAGTATCATTCAGTTCACTACACAAAACTCATTTCATTTGGGTCATAAAAAATACAAGCATTGGCACCATTTTATAATAAGATAGAAGACAGAATTCATAAACGTCCTCCAGTCAAAATGGCTGTTTAAAACTAATTTTCGAGATCACAGGCCATACAATGGATGAGAACCGTGCAGGAAT
>NW_010359811.1:76716-87544 GCF_000414095.1 Morus notabilis
AGGAATGCTATTTAAGTAAAATTACTGCAGTGATTCAACAATTTTATAACAGATGCACTGGCATATGTATTTTGCCAGCTCATTGCAACTGTCACATGAAATAACACATTTCTTTAATAATTTTGATGTTCAACTTCTACATGGTGTGTACATGCTGTAGAGTGCTGCATTTCATGTCTTTATGGTTGTCCCATCAAAGAAAGTGTGTGTGAAACAGGCGTCAATAAAATTAATAAATCTTTCTATCAGATTCGTGACACAAGGCATGCAATAAAAATTATACATGCATACCTTACAAAAGTCTCTGCCCATTCTTGAGCAGTGTGTGTAGTCACATGATCAAAGTTATGTTTATGTCGTTTTTCTCTTTCATCGGGTTTCATATCCAAAGCTTGGCCAATTGCATTAGCAACTTCTGTGATATTCCACGGGTTCACTAGAATTGCTCCAGCACCTAGAGACTGTGCAGCCCCAGCAAACTACAAAAATGCATCAAAAGTATTGAATGCTATAATTGTAAGGGGGAAAAAATGATAACCACTGGAATGGAGCTACATTCAAATGCATAATATAATAAATACATGTTATTTACCAACAGGAAGATGTGGCCTAAGAACATTGATTCTTAAAGAGAAAAAGGAAATAGACAATGGATTATATGGTTACAGAAAGCCCGTTTTCCATTGCCTTGTTCTTTCACCAAAAGGAAGCAGACAAGCTTTTCTAAATTCAGCAAAATACAATAAAACTAGAAGGCATGCCTAATGCTTTTCTTGTTCATCAAGTGCACTCAAGCATGCTTTTACTAATTCCACCGAGGAAAAAGGAACCATTTGTTTAATAACGTGAGTGGTGCTAACAACTGATGAAAAGAAATGCAGTGAGAAAAAAGGTTACATGCAAGCACGGAGATATTATATCAGCTTGTACTGGAACTAGCATGTAAGAGTTTCAGTTCTTGTCTTGTCTTTCTTTTTTTCTTTTTTTTTTTTTTTTTTGTTAAGTGACGCACTGACTCAATGATTCCTGGCTCTAGCTTTGTAACCATCAATCTATCAGACTGTTGTTGTCCTGTTGCCTAGTTCTTTAGCCATCACAAGCATTAGTATCTTATAGGTCAAGGACTTTGTCATTTTCTTTTAATTTTAAAATTCAGAAAGCCACCGTGTAAGTGTAACGCAAAATTTGCATGATGATAATAAATCAACTATAAGCAGACATGTAAATTTCCAGAATTACCTCACTAAGAATGAGGACCCCTTTCTTTGCATCTTGGCATGCTACAAACTCGTAACTGACAAGATTCATACCATCCCTCAAAGATGTGACGAGTGCAACATCTAAACAAGGTAAAAGAGGTAAGCAGAGATGTAAACCATCAGTTCAAAGTTAATGAAGAAATTCTAACATTTAGTAAATCGTTAACCATTAAAAGTGGGCCACTGTCAATTCAACGTTTGTGTTAATAGTGAATGCACATTGATATTCGTATTTAAGAGTATAGGAACAGAGTTTGAGACCAACAATGGTGTATTATCTTATAAACTTAAAAGAAACTTCCAACTGAGGGTATGCAAGTAATTAGAGTCATTCATGTAACATCGTTAAGAATAGGCTTTCCAGCATTCTGTATTATGATCTAGGAATCAGGTTATTATCTGAGAGATAAAATGGAGGTGCTTGAATCAAAATAAGTCTAGAGAAAAGAAAACAAAAGAACCAAAATAACTTGGAAAATGAGAGTACCAGTAACAGCATAGAGAGCACATAATGCATGAAAATCAAGAGAACGGTCCTGTGAAGAAAGAAAAAAAGGAATAAGAAATATGACATTGTTAGAATAATGCCACATGTACAAAACTACTGTACCAACTTTTTGTATACCAACTAATGTAGAAAGTGAATCCAATTGGTACAATTCACCTTTCTATAAACAGATTTTACAACATTGACCAATAGAAGATGACAATTCACTTGCCAAATCAGTTTGTACAAAAACATTTTGGTATAAGAGTTGAGATGTGTAAGTGTTAGACCTCCGGTACGGAAAGTCTATGTTAGGAGGGCCAAGAGAGGAAAGGGGATGGGCCCAGGCCCAAATGAGATAGTTCAGTACAAGGAAGGGGTCGTGGCAAGCAAGGAGAGCCCATATGGGGAGTCGCGCGAAATTGGTTAGAGGATCGGTGGTTATATGGGAGCATCGAGGGAGGAGGTGAGGCATGAAAAATCTGGTGCTGGACTGATAACTGGGAGGTTGTGGGATTCCTCGAAAATCCCTCTCTATCTTATTTCTTTCCTGTATTTTCTTCCATTCCTGTTGTTTCGAGAGCTACGTTGGAGCTCCTTGTTGTTGGTGTAGTAATTCGAATTCAATAAAAAGGGCTACTAGCCGATTCACTGTCTACTAATTGTTAGCAAATCTTAGCAGTAGAGTCTAGGATCCTAACAGTAAGTCACCACAAGATCTATCAATGTAAAATGAGATGATTCAATATGATATTATCGTGAAGCATAATAGTACATAAACTTAATTCGTCCAACAATTTCATGAACCTGGCTTTGTTATTAAATAAAATAATCACAACTAACCAGATGATGTATCGGAACTGCGGTCAAGGTTCCGAATCTGCCATTAATTCGTCCAACAATTTCATGAACCTGGCTAGTGAGTTTTTGATCTGTCAAAATGCAGAAAGAACAAATGATAAATCAAATTTTTGGGAATGAGAACAAAATCAAATGCCAATTATACATGCTTGAAAAGGGAAGATGGCTTTAAGTCTTAAAAGAAAAAAATACATCACCCCATCTTTATAAATGTGTTTGAAAATGGAAAGCTATTTTCGGGAGAGATCCATCAGATATCTCATGCATCATAAGTTGCGACTCTATAAACTGGCAAAGGTGCATAAAATAAACAGCCATCGCGTTATGCCCTTATCCCAAAACAAGCCATTCCTTTGGGGTAAAGTTATATCTTGGAATTGGTCATGGCCCCCTTTTGTGACCCTTGGCATTTTTCAAAAGACATACTGAACTTGTTTCGTTGGTGTTTTTTTTTTTTTTTTTCAGTTACTGGATCTTTGCTACTCCTCTTTTCGGGGTTATTATTCAATTCTTAGTTCGGATAAACTTTTATTTCGTATGCTTACCTAATCTTTCTGCAAGAAGCCTTCATTAATAGAACACAAACAAAAAAAGGCAGAAAGAAGCATAAAGAGGAAAAATAAAGAGCAGCCATATGCAAATTTAACACAGAATAAGAAGCATTTGAGAGAGCAATTTAGGGCAGACATACATTCTGGGACATCTGTTCTAGTTGGCACAGCAATTTGCAGCAAGACTACTTTGTCACGCCAAGCTGGGTTTTCCTCGAGGAATTTTTCAAATGCCAATATCTTTTGAGGAATTCCTTTAATCATATCAAGGCGATCAACACCTAACATTACCTGTCATGTTGAAACATACGGCCAAGGAAATTACTTGCAGAACAAAAGGTAAAGCAATACGCATAGTTCACCAAAAAAACAGTAAGAAAAATAAAAACAAAATATGAAAAAAAGAATCAACAATTAATCTACCAAGTGCAGAACTACTAATAGATTGAAACCATACAACTAGCAATATTATATAGAAGTGCACGTCACTTCCAATCATGGTGCCTTTAACATGCGGGCTCACAACAACAATGTGATAAAAAACATGTAAGTAAACGACATTGCCATCAAAAATCTCACAGGACACTAACATAAGCAGGCTCTCAAAGCCTGTCACAATACCAATTACCAAAATTCAGCATATAGGAAACTAGGCAACAATATATAACACGCTTCAAATAAAATACGGGCCCATTTAGTTCGCTGATTCGAGTTTTTAATTCGAGTTGAGATATGACTTTATGTGAGAGCTTTTTACTGTAGTAAAAAAGTTAGATGTGACTGTTGCTGAAAGCTTTTTACTATAGCAAAACTCGAATCGGTGAAATGAACGGGGCCGTACATTTACATTCGATTGAGCAAAAATACAATTATATTCTAGAGTATAATCTAGAGGTGTATGCATGACATATTTTAGTAATGGCCAGTAACATCATAAAAGAATGCATACAAAATATTCTTCTAAGCATTTACCTTGCGCCCAGCAAATCTTTCTTTCAGTTCTTTGATGTGTTCCTGGACTTGAGGAAGTTCAAGTGCCCGTATGAACCGATCTGAGTCTATACCAATGGGAAACTGAAATTTGAGCACATGAACCAGGATGAGTAGTACATTTAACAAGTTTGATACATTATGCCTTCATTATTACGTAAGAAATGAGTTTTCATCGTCACAAGAGAGTATTTCTTTCAAAGAATAAAAAAGAAAAAATCAAGCAAAGTGAGTGACAGCTAAAAAAGAATCATACAGCAGCAACTCGAGTAAGCCTCCCTTGATCCTCAACTCCTTCAGGCGTACCCTCCAGTCCAAGAATGCGAGTACAAGCACTAACGAAATGGCGGGCATAATCATATGTATGAAAACTGTAAAAGGAAAAAAATTTACATGATTAAAATCTTAAGATTGTAAGTGAAGCCAAATACTAGTAATTCAAAAAGCAACGGGCATATAAACATATTTAGCAAAACAAACTACTTTCTACCTGGGCAGCACTTATAGAAAGCACGGAATAATATGAGAAGCATGTTAAGCAATACCGTATGAACTATCAGTTCTATTCAGTCCTGCTAACGTCAAATTAAAGTATCCTAATTTAAGAAGATGTTTTGGTTTCTTGACTGTATTTAAACACCATAAGATTGTGGCATACTATTCAATAAGGGAGCCTCAAAACTGAACTTACCCAACTAAATCTGCAGCAAGAACTGAGTGCAAGAGTTCCGATCGAGATGGTAATGTCCTATGAATTTCAGACGAAGGAAATGGGGTATGTAGAAACCAACCAACTTTCATTGTGCTGTTATGTTCTTTCAAGCATTTTGGAAGAAACATGAGATGGTAATCATGGCACCAAACAACATCACCCTCCTCATAGTGCTTGTTAACCACAGCAGCAAACATTTTATTTGCCTTCTTATATGCAGCAAACTGCGACTGGAAACTTCTGGTTGTAGCAAGTCTATCTTCTTGTGGAAGTCCAAGATAATGGAAAAGAGGCCACAGTATGTTGTTGCAATAGCCATTGTAATATTGATGAACAATCTCCTCATCAAGAAATACTGGAATACACCTCTGTGAGGAAGGGAACAAGCAAAAGCAGGATAAAGCTATCACACATTTATCAAAATAAAACTACATGAATAATCAATCAAAGGAACAAGATGAGCGTGAACAATTCCAATGGCATGAGGTCAAAGCTTACCTTTTCAGCTAGAGCTTTAGTAAGTGCTTTTTGTCCAATTTCATCTGGCACATTCACACCAGCCCAACCAATCCATCTTGCCTCAAACTCCTTCACGCCTGTGGTAAAAGTCATTCAGTAGAGATCAATAGCAGATCAAAAATTAAACAGGCAAAAGAATATGAAGATGGGAAAGCTACTCTTTGAGACAAGTGATACTAAAAATTATCAAGTCAACAGAGGTAAAAGAAAAACCAGTGGTAAATGATTGGAGATGTCAAATTGAAAAATGCGTACCCAGAAGAGCACTGACTAGACCCCCAGCACTTATCTCCAAAGACCATGAATCTTCACCTCTCCTGACAGCAGAGACAGGTAGCCTGTTAGCAACCACCAATAGTCGTTGTCTTATAGGCCTTACATCTTGCTTTTCACACCCCTCATTATTTATCGTTGGAACTGCAGCCCCTTCAGGGAAGTGTTCAGCACTGGAAATTCTTGAGTAATCATCTTCATTCAAGTACACATCAGGATCAAATGGCTGAGTCCCCTTATTATTTTCAGTTGTACCCTTATTGTTTTCAGTTGTCTCATTTGAGTGAGAAGCCCTGCTGCTTTTCCTTATCTCCCTATCTCTCAGTAGTCTTTCAACTCGACTACCTGAAGAGTAATAGGTTGGACTGTTGTCGTACTTGTTCCCTGGCATACGATCTCTATGTAATTGAACCTTGTTTAACAAATTCTTAAACACCAATGCTTCTCAAGACAACTGCGTCTCCTGCATTATGTTTTTTAAAAAATAAGCCACCAATTAGTAAGCCAGCCACAAGCTCCGAATTGACCACATAACGTCTAAAACGGTAAAACCAACAAAAAGACAGAAAAAAAAAAAAAAACAAAAAAAAAAAAACAAATGAAAATCACATAAGCCACAGAATTAGACGAAGAGAGACAATGGGGTGTACCAATCTATCCAGTTTAAGTTAGCCCATTATACAGTAAAAGTAAGAAGAGGAAAGAGAGCAACAAACAATAGAAATAATAGAAGAGGAGATAAGAGAGTAAATGGTATATACAGCGAGTGCCCACTTCAAGCACATGTATCACATCACTCAGATGAAACAACAAACACATTGCATGGATGGAAAACATTATTGCAACTCCTGTTGTGGGATTCAGAGAAAGCGTTCTTCCTACATCTTAAGACGCCATATCAACTGCAGAAACTTGAGAACAACACAAATAAAGAAGAAAAGGGCCAAAAACCCAATTCCAAAAGCACTCAAAATGCAATACCAAATCCTTAAAATAAGAGCCAGAGCTAAATTTAAGATGAGGGTCTCACCAATATGTAAAGTTTTTGGAGATGAGATTCAACTATAACCCAGCCACTGGGTTGGAAGGAGACAAAAGGAGAGATAGAGGGAAAAGAAAGAGAGAGAGGGAAATCTCCAGAATCTGAATGGCAGAGAATTAACTAAGTGAGAGAAAAAGAAAGCGAGCAACAGAATCCTCGTGTAAGCTTTATAGGGTACAGACAACCTCACAGCCATGCAGGTAATACCGAATATTGTGTCGAAAATAGAAAGGAAATTATTTTAGCGAAAAGAAGATACAGAATAAATACTGCCCAAATCACTCTCAAGCTGTAAAGCATGCCAGAGCAAAACATAAAAAATCTTCTGTAATAGGCTAGGATAATAAAGTTAAGTTAGGTGAGAAAAGATTTTAAGATCCTAGAACGCGGTTCCAAGCGCCAAGGGGAAACTCCTCTGTTTTGGGTACTATCTTTATAAAAAGATGGTTTCTGCTGCTCATTATTATTATTATTATTTTTGCGGCTCGTGAAAATTGGAAAGCCTGCCTTTCTGTAATGCCACTCACTCGCCACTCGGGTTGACTGCCCGCCCCTGTACAAGTTGGTACTCTACTATCGAGATGTTCATTGTCCAGGCAGACCTTTTATCTTGGTCCTTTTCAACATAAACCACATCCTATGGCTGCCATATTTGCGGATCTGTTTGTTAAAGATTTATTATGGTTCAAATCATAATTTTTTATTCTATTTATTATAGTATTTTTTTTTATAAAAAATTTAAATTTTAAAATTTATAATCATAAATTATAATTTTAATTATGAACCAAAAAGATTATTAACTTCTTTTAGTGATAGTAATAGTAATAGTAATAGTAATAATAATAATAATAGAAAAGAGAGTACTAGTGACAAATCCAAACAATACCTGTATCTAAAATAATTAAGAAATTAATTTAGATGAATGAAGTACAATCTTTGAATCTTTTAGATAGAATCAACGAAAAGAGAAGATCCCTTTTTTGGTATATTTTATCAGTCAATTTGGAGGATAGAAAAAATGCAGACCATTGGCAAGGTTTTGTTCTCTAAAAGAGAGAGCCAAAAATAATAATAGTAATAATGAGGAAGGCCCCAATTTGCACGAATCAGTATTATGTTCCTAAAAGGAATATGTTTGCCTATAGAAAAGAAAACGGACATTTGAATGTGTTGATACGTCAGTTTTCTACACCAATAGGCTAAGACAAAATTCTCATAGTAACATTAACATTGCATCTCGCAAAAAAGAAAAACTAAAAATACGTAAAGAAGTTGCAAATAAAAATTATGACAAAGCGGCTGAAATATATAAATAAATAATAAATATGCGCACACACACATAACAAGGGATATTACAGAAACAAAATCTATTTCAGCACGCCACAAAAATAAGGGTGAAGAATTATAAATCTTTGCTAATGATAGATATAGCTAGGAAGAACACTAAAGAACATTTAATGCAATAATGATTAAACATTATCTAACTTATTAAAAGCTAAATCTGTAAAGTGTAATCTTAGCAGCCAGTAGTACTGTTCCCGCAAAAAAAGAAAAAAGAAAAAAAAAAAAGCATATCACTAAATAGATCTTGGACAAGTGATAATTAATATGATAAAACTGTACAAGCACTCATAAATTGAGAGTCAACGTGTCCATCTTAAATTTTTTTACAAAAAATCCACTCGGTTGAAAAAAAAAAATTGCCGCATCAAAAGGATTTTTTTTTTAAAAAATGAAGCAACAAAAGGAATTTAAATACATTATTTTGCTTCCTCATTTTTCATCACCCAACCAAACGTGGAAAAAAGAAATAAGACACACAGAAAATGTTTTTCAGAAGCACATGAGAATTTTCAAAAACATAAATATTTTTACTTTTAAGAGCGACAAAATTGTTGAAAAAAAAGAAATATGCAATATTGCAATCAGGTCCTACTCGTAAGGTTTCGCCAAATGGCACACTGGAATTAGAGAATACATAAAAAAAATTAAAGAATTTAAAACTCTGTTTATTTCACTGATTTACATTTTATTATAATAAAAAATTTTAAAAAATAATTATATTTAATTTTTTTATTATAATAAAAAAAATTTATATAAAATTATATTTTAACTCATATTAAAAATTTAAATTAACAAATTAAACGGACCTAATACGATCGACGATAACTTTTTTGCCACACGTATGACCAGCATATTATTTATTATTTTTTAAAGATGGGATTTGACACCTGTGCCTAACATGCATGGTCATATAAGTCACCATCACCCACTTTTATTATCACTTCCAATAATTCAAGCAGCAGCCGGTCAAAAGTCAAAATTAAGAGTATGTTCGGTAGGATAAAAAAATAGAAGGAAGAAAAACGGTGGATTGTTTTTGGGAGGAAAAATAAAAATGTAAGTTGTTTGATAGGAAGAAAAAAAAGAGAAAATAGGGTAAAAAATAATACATATGGGTCATATTATTTTTTTTCTTTCTGTGAGTGGGCAGAAAATAGGATGAAAAATAGAGATAACTCATTAAAGTGAGTAAAGTTATTAAATTACCCTTTTTTCCATCAATATCTAAGCAAAAAATTTAAGAGTATAAAAGTAATTTACGAGTATGATTTTTTCTTTCCTCCCAATTTGACTTCTAATACTAAACAAGTGAAGGTAAACTCATTTTCTTTCCATCTTCTCATACCAAATAACATAAAAGAAAATCAATTTCTTTTTCATCATTATTATTTTTCATCACTTTTATATTTTCTTTCTATCATATTTTCTTTTCTTCCTACCAAATATAGTGTAAAGTAATCAACTTACAAATATTTTTTTATAATCAATTCATTAACGTACGAAAATTTAAATGAGAATAATTCTAATCATAATTTTAAAATAGAAATAGAGCAGTCACAGATTCTTTTACCACAAGTAGATTAGTAGTACATACTGTTGACACAGATAACTCATAAAAAAAAAATGTTGCCAAAAAACTCATAAAAAATACTGTTGACAAATATGTAACACGTTTAAATACTGTTGAGAAATATGCAAAAATAAAAAAAAAAATGTTTTCTCACACAACTATGTAGTTCAAGAAGATCATCAAAACTATATAGTTCAAGAAAAACAACTACATCAAGAAAGGCAAATGAATTATCACAAAATCATCAAAGATTATCATAAAAATTTGGAGTTATACCTCACGTTTCTGAACTTTTATTATGATTCTTGAAAATCTTGCAATTGCTTTACACTAAAAAAAAAGTTCACGAGAATTCACTGCGTCCTAAATGACTCTATGGAGGAGTGCGGACCTCAACTTCGAAGGAGCAAGAGAGGGAAGGAATTTTTGTGAGCAGAGAAGGAATCTTGGACATAGGGATGACAAAAAATGTGGAGAATATTATTGAGAGAAGGAAAAATAAGAGAACAAAAATTTCGAAAGAAAATGACGAGTGTGGTGAGAGACTTATGCCCTCTCTGCTTAAATACTCGTCTGTACAAAGTTATATTTCCATAAAATACCAATTACATTTTAGAGAAAAGGAAACTAACGTCTTTCTTCTATTACCCAAAAAAAAAAAAGAAAAAGAAAAGGGAAACCTGGGTTATAAATGCTCCGCACTTCTTTTCAGAGTAAATTAAGTAACAGTAAACGTACCAGCCTTTGTTCGTAACGTTTTATTATTGAATGTTTCTGAATCTCTAATCAATTGAACTACACTTTCTTTGCTCTTATTTAATTATATATATAATAAATATATATTATAGTTGTCGTTGTTATGATTTAGGTCGTTCTTTGTAAATTCTTGCCAAAAACGTAATTATTTAATCAACATAACAAGGCGGAGACACCGACAGAAAGGAATAAAAGAGGAAGTAAATAATGTCACAAAGGACAACTTAGAAACAAATCGGGGGAAAAAAGAGTGAAAATTACAATTTTCAAAAGCAGAAAGAGAAAAGGAAACAATGGGAGGGGGTGGGGGGGAAGAGAAGAAAGTAACGCTACGCCATACTGATACCTACCAATTTTCATTACCATTTTTTTTTTTCAAGAAAACAAATTACCGTTGCCTTTTTTTTTTTTTTTTTTTGTAAACAATTTGCCTTTTTTTTTTTTTGAAGTAACCCAACTTTTCA
>NW_010359811.1:87645-144142 GCF_000414095.1 Morus notabilis
TGAGTAACCAATTTGCATTATTTTTTTTTTGAAGTATACCAACTTTACATACTTTTTTGTAGGGTAACAAATTCTCATTACTAACTATCATACTCATATTTTCAGCAGAAAAAAAAAAAAAAAAAAAAAAAAAAAAAAAAAAAAAAAAAAAAACTACCATATTTATATATTCAGCAAAAAACTACCATATTTGTATGAGTTAATTTGATAACATGTTACTTACCAAATTACTTGGTAAACAAAATTTAAGAAAGAATCTAGTTGCATATAATAAGTGAAGTAACAAAAATAAAGCTATTACCCCTTCCAAAATAAATTAAAGCCATTGACAAAAAAATAGGAGAAAAAGGAGAACACCAAAACTTTACATCGTTTTTTTTTTTTTTTCCTTAAAAAAAGGGCGCCTTCCTCTCTCTGTATACATACATTGCATGCCTAAATCTACGTCCAAATCATAAACGCAAATTCAAGTTATAGTCAATCCATTCCCTAAACTCTATCCCCAGTAGTTCTATCCAAATTGTTCAATTTATTTAACTCTTATAATATGTCAAGCTTAATCGATACACTGGTGAATTGTTTGTTTCTTTGGATTCCTTTCGGAATCGAATAGAGCTTCTATTACTAAATCAAAGGTATCTTTTAACTCTTAAAACCTCCAATAAAGACACGCATTTCGGTGCATCGTTTTTGAGAATTTATCTGGTAATCTCTTCTCTTTATTATTAGACTTTTCCTCAAGTGCTTAGTAAATAATAATAAATAAATAAATAAAATTGTTAAGACAAATTGACATATAACCCTTTTCCCCAGTTTCTTATATGACTTAGTTGCAAACATTATTTAAGTTGTAAAACCGACTACTGTTCAACCGTTTTGGGCAAGTTACTTAATATGTATGATTGTAGAGTTTTTCTCATGCAAATAAGGAAATTAAATTTTAACAAATTGTTCTTTCTAGGGGGAAAAAAAACGTTAAACCAAACTACCAATATGCATATATGTATGCGTATGTCCACATACTACAAACTAACAAGTACATTTGCACATACGTGCAAAATCAAATTCCTATAAATCTGATTCCCAATAAAAGAGATTTAAGTGGAATTTTGGTTAGACTTTTGATAAAGCAATTAAGGAAAAGCATATAAGTGAAGAGAAAATAGAAAATTACATGAGTTTATAAGGACAATTTAAAAGTATATATCAAAACTTTTTGTGAGAAGAGTATAATATTATGTTGTAACACGTTTGAATGTAATCAACACCCTTCTACTGTAATAAATCAAAAAAAAAAAAAAAAAGAAGCCCTTCTTCTGTTTTAGTGTTGAAGCCGCTAAGGGAAGCTTCTTTCTTTTTTCTCTCTCCACAGCCAAGCAAAAATGAACCCGTATTCTAAGGAAAGAAAACTCTATAAGCTCGCAAAATGAGCACAAAAGAATGCAATGTGAATCCTAAGTCCTTACTCGACAATTGACATGATCAAAGAAAGGCGTTTCAAGGCAATTTCTCAAGTTACTCGACAAGGCATTAACACGTTCTACGCAAAAAGTCAATAGGGCAACATGTCCCTCGTGTATGTTGCATGATAAACTGTGTTTAAAATACGGCCAAGAACAAAATGCGCCCCAAATGATTGACTTTGAATGGTCAATCGATAATTCAGCCTTCAAATGAATCAACGTTGTGGCATAGACAAAAGCAAATGATAATGACCACTTACTTCTAAAAACGTACGGGAGGCTTGTCTCCCATTGCTTCACAACTACATGAAAGTGGCCTCAATAACTTCATGTTGTTTAGCTTTGTTTTTTAAAAATTTACATAGGCAAAATCTTAAGTCCACAGTCCACTCATACAATTCGGCAAATGCAACTTTTTTATATGAAAGCATAATCTCATTAATTCATACGTATAACTTTTTTTATGTCCGTGCAACACTTTATGTTACATGTATTGGATTATATTTATTAAATGTTACACTAAAGTAAACCAAGTGTTACGCACATGTGCAAATGATTTTACACGGGAATTTAAAATAAATAAAAAAACTCTTATGTGTCTAATTGGTCCTTGCAGCCGGACTTAAGACAATTCCTTTAAATATATACCTTCCAATTCCAATCACATACTAGTTAATGTCACCAGAATAGCAACTGACCAGGTACTAAAAATCAAAGTCATTACTGAAATACCAGTAACGTAAGTTTTTTCTGCTCCTTGCCTTGGTTCAATACAGGACGAAATTCTTTTGTGAACAAAAAACCTTTTTTTCCCCTTTCATAAGGCTTTAAGACGAGGCAAGGAAAACTTGAGTTAAGACTGTAAGTTTTTCCGTATTATGTCTCTATAAAACTATAGTGTTGTTTGATTTATGAGTTCAAACTAGAAAATTTAAACTATAATTCAACTTTTATAAGATAAAACATTGCAGCAAAAAGATTTAACCGTGGTTCAAAGTCATGAAACAAACAACCTCTAAATATATAAGCCCAAGCTATCGCCACTGTGAACCTTATGACTTAGTCTGGTGTCTAACTACAACAAGTCCCAAAAAGAAAATGAGAAATGAGAGTCCATGATGAAAATTTTCACACTTCATAAATAAAATGAGAAAATTAAAAAAATATTTTCCTAGGAAAACGTGAAAAAGAAAATTACTTACAGTCATAGACATATTCTGTTCTAACCAAGAAAAAGGATACTATGGACACCAAGAAAAAGAATAATAAGGACACAATTAAAATTTTAGCATCATTTGTCAAGCTTTCGCTCGCGTTTTCTATTCAGTACGTGACAAACGATTGAAATTGTGACGCGTGGAAAGACAAGAATATAAGAACACGGGATAAATAATCTTCAAACAAAACTTGCTGGGAAAGAATTTATGTAACTAAGCGCTTACATGACTTCTGTATACAAATTCTGAAAGGAAATCTTGGCTCAAGCAATTATGCACAAAGTTGACATAAAGTTGTTGGGTCATGTTTGTTGGTTATGCACAAATATTGTCAAATCTATTCAACTTTTTAATCTCTGTTTTTTTTTTATTTAATAAAGTTGTAATATGCTCATGTTCCTTGACAGAAAGTTTTTGTGCTTCGATTTTGTAATTATGATGTCTTTGTTATAAAGTTACAATCTTTGTGATAAAGATAATATTTGTATATTGTACATAAACGTTGTTGACCTTTTCAAATTTCTAATCCGAGGATGCCCTAGATCGCTGAAACTGTTATTATACATATGTTTAGACGATAAAATTGTAAACTGTTTTTAAAAACATTGATATTTAGATATTTTGTGTCGGTAGTACAATATGCAAACATGCTCATTATTATAAAGACTGCAATTTTGTAATAATCAATATCAGTACACAAAAAAGATCAAGCGGAAATACAAATAATTAATTTAAAATATAAATAGAATCATAATATCATGAAAAATAGATAATAAATAGATAATTTTTAAAATAGACAATTTATATAAAATAATCACTTAAAAAGGAGGACACTTTCGCCGAAAAACCGAGCGCTAAGTAACTGGACGGGACCAACAAAAACAAAGCGGCCCATGACTAGACTACTAGCCGGAAAATAATCATTTGTCAAAAAAACAAAAATAAATAAAATGACTATTAGCAAAATAACCAGTGGTGCATAGTTTAAATTATAATTTTTAATTATGTTATAATATTTTTTTCTCATAAAAATTTTAATTTTAAAATTTAGAATTATAAACTATAATTTAAACTCATAAATTAAATGGACACTATGATACAGTGTCTCGTGCTAGTCTAATTACTCAACTAAAAAGTTATGTCAATTGATTAGTTAAAAGATTTCTTCTTATTTATCTAAACCGTTAATCATGTTCATTTTATTGATTCGAATCACAATTTAAAATTTTACTATAATGCTTTCTCTTATAAAAATTCAGAGTTAACATTTTGTGCTATGATATTTCTCTCACATAAATAACCAACTAAACAAAACAAGACAGTGCTCCAAATGCTATTAGAAAACAAATTGGACCAAAGCCATAATCGGCATAGGTCACCAACTCTTACGCACGGCAAACCAACATTTATGCTCATGATTAAGCAAAGTTTTCTTCTCTTTTATTTTGTTTCCCTTTGTAGGAACGTTTATAATAATTTTGATTAGCAAATTTTTCTTTATTTTCTCCGTAAATCATTTAACCTGTACATGAGGAATAATTAAATAAAAAATTTTCAAAAGAAAAAAAAGGGAACTATATGTTCTTTTACTTGATAAATGCTAAAAAAAACCTATGGTCCACTCTGATATACAGTAGACCCAAGATGTTTAGCATTATAAACCCTTTTTTTTCGGATCCCAATGTCACCTCACAGTTTACGCATTTTATATTATTGCATTCAATATCACGTGCGTTAAATAAAACTACCCTTCTTTGACTTATCAAAACAAGTTATCCAAAGTCCCCAAGAAAAATTACTCGAGTAAATTTATTTGGATATATTTTCTCATCATTGTTGATCACTAGTTTAACCGCTATATTGGCATTGTTTTTAAACCCTAGTTAGGTTTAAAATTCTTAAGCTATACAAGTTGTATGTATATAATGTATTTTACATTCCCCTTCTATTTCCAGAAAGATCTTAAGAAAACAATATTACATCATCACTTGACCACAAGTTCACACAAGTTAGGTAGCATGACTAGCATAGAGCAGTCAGTGCCTTGCCTATAAAAGATGCTGCAACAAGTCGTTAACTTAAAGTTGATCATGTGCATGAAAAAGTAGTTGCTCCTAGTAAAAGAAGGAATCTAAAGCTTGTGGCACCCAAACAAATGTCAAAGTAATCCAACAAAAAGTAAGAGAAGGAAATGGGGGATGAAAAGAGTGACAGAAAATCCTTTTACTATTGCGAGAGGGAAAAAAGAAAAGCAAGTTGGCGCAAAATCTGATATATATCAAATGTAACGAGAAGAAGATAAGATTAAAAAGACCAAGACAAGAGCACTTACCTTCTTGAAGGAAGGAAACAATCTTTTGGTCTTTAACACTGTCACTGAACATAATAACCAACTCCCTTTAGATATCTTTTTGAATGACGAGATACGGACCTATCTAACCCTTCATAAAACAATAGATAAGGGTGTGAAAAAAAGGCACAGTACATGTTGGCAAATATGAGATAAAATAAGAAATGAGTAAAAATAAAAATAAAATAAGAAATGAGTAAAAATAAAGATAAAATAGACACATATTTTAAGTGAAAAACCCTCAAAAGAGACAAAATAAAAACCACGGAATAACTGTAGAAGAATTTCACTATGAAAAATGAGAATTACAACATTCTTTCTAAATTATACGGAAAAAACAATAAGAACCACTCTCTCATGTAAATAAGAAAAACACCTTACAAAAGAAGAAAAAACCGGAAAAACTAAGGCTGTGTTTGTAGTTATTTTTGTTTTTCACGTTTTTCGAGAAAGAAAAAATAAAAACGGAAGAAAAATGGCATTTAGCACAATTAAAGACAAAAAACGGAAATAAAAACATTTTTTTAGTTTAGTGTAAAATGAGACAGAAATAAAAAACGGTTTTTAGTCATTTTTTATTTTTTGTTTCCGTTTTCTCCTCTCAAGAGCAGAGAGAGACATAGACATTAATGGATTTTTTTATACTGAAACAATCTCTTGATAAAACTACCAAACGCATTTTCAAAAATAATTTTTGTCTGAAATTGAAAACATTTTCATTTCAATTTTCATATAAAAAATAAAATTATTTTAGAACGAGTTCTAAACGTACCATAAATTTTTCTCTCACTATGGGAATTCTCTCATAAAGGTGAGAATGATATGCAAAATTAAAAATGGGAGGAGCTTTATTTATAATTGAGCTCCATATGAGAAAACCGCATGAACCGGTTATAAACAGCTAGCTCTTTGCTCAAATATTAACACTAAATTTAGTGCTGACTTTCCCTTTTTTTTCTTTTTTTTTTTTCTTCTTTTCTTTAAAAATTATGACTGTCTTTAGCTTTTTAGGCAACGCGCACTGGAAATGGACGCATAAATCAGTGAAAATACCATAAAGCCAGAAATTGACAGAAAACTCTCGCATGAAGCATTGTTGTTTTCTCCGCTAAGCGAGAGCAAGTGGAGTTGATATTATTGCTATGGTGCAAGTGGAGTTGATATTATTGCTATGGTCAGACTTGTGAGATTCTACTTTCTAGAGTGCGGAAGAGCCCGTGAAAACAACCCAGTAGCCAGGGAATTCGAAGTAAAACGTATAGTTACACAAATTTGTCACGCATGCAACGGGGGGTAGGCACCTAAAATATGATGTGGTTCCCACAACCAAAGATATCCTGACTCATGGACGAAAATAATCAAAACTGGCGTCTTTGTTTGAATGAAAAACCGAACAGGACAAAGCATGCTTAGCATGAATGAATTACAAGTGGAACCCATGGAAGAACAAAAACGGTAAAAATTTTTGAATTTACAATAAGCCATGCCTGGCACAGTAGTAACTCTTTTCACATTGGTCCAAAGTCTGACAGAGGCTGTCAACATTAGAGAGTTTTTACTAAGGCTCCTTTTCTTTTCCTCTGTTTTTCAGTTGAAGGTTTTTTACGAACTTTTCTTGCATAAATAAAAATGGGTAGAGATTACTTCACCTAACGAGCTATTGGACTCGCTCTTCTTTTCCTTGTCTAATTTTCTGAGCTAGGAACCAAAATGCCCAGGCTAAAAAATGCCGCCAATGAACTTTAATGGACAAAATATCTTGCGTTCTATTGGTAAACATGACAAACGTGCCCATTAAACTTGATGTTAATAAGAACTCTGAACAGGACATCAAAATCCCTCAACAAGGCCCACAAATGGGCAAATTGAACTTTTGCCTTTCTAACCTATAGAAATAGTTCTTAAAATCAAATGCGAAGTAGGCAGTTCAAAGCACTAACCTTATATTGATCTGAATAATTATGAAAAATGTACAGCATAACATTTCTTTGCAGAAAAAATACAAATGGAGGGAAAGAGCGGGACTTAACGTAGATATGTATCCTTAAAATTTCATTGCGAAAACTCAAATTAAAATTTTCAAATATGTGATCTCAAAACCTACAAAGCGACCATAGATACAGAAAACACCCTGTTTGTTTACTGCAATCTCAAAAGGCGAAATTCTGTGCAGTATTAAAAATTTCGTAAAAATTAGATAAAATGTTTCTGCTACGAAGTAAAAATTACCTAATCGCAGCCAAGCAAACAAAATAATAATAATAAAACCGATTCGGAATTCATATATCAGAACGATTGAATCGCCGGCCTAACTCCACTATATCAATAGCAATGTGGATCGAAACTAAAAGCCTAGAAATGATGCGCAGTAGTACAGCTTCAAGCAAATATAGCTGCTCAAGTAAGAACTTCAATCAGATCACTACACGCACTAGATATATGTGCGTGTGTGTGTGTATGTATACGAAGACACTCAAACGAAACAGAGCGCGCAAAGAGAAATCGAGAAATTCATAGTGAAACCAGAATAATTCAATCAATTTCAGAAGAATTCAAACGAAATGAGATCTCAGTTGGAGAGAGAAAGCTAACCGTAGGCTCGCTAAACGATCTCGAGCATTTGAGAGCCACTGTGTTGCTGCTTCGTCGACGAAATTGCTAGAGAGAGAGAGTGAGAGAGAGAAAATGATCGAGAAATCGGAGAGGAAAAGTTAAGAGGGTATATATATAGGGAGGAATCGGGAGAAAAAGAATTGGCAGACAATGGTTTCGTCAGACTCGCTTTTTGGCGGGGTGGGAGGGAAGAGGAGAGGGGCTTGCTTTCTTGGCCTTTGTGGTTGCGCCCAATCATTTGGAGGGAATTTGTTCCCCTTTACTTTTTTTAAATTTTTAACATTTTTTTTTTCCTTAGGGATGAAGAAGTTGAATTCTTTTTTTTTTTTTTTTTTTTTTTTTTGCCGTAATGGGTTGTCATAGTGGATTAGTGATCATAGATTCGAGTCTTAAATGGCTCTCTTTGGGGTTTTAGATAGTGATCAGAGATTTGTGTGTTGAATGGCTCTCTTTAAGCTTTAAATGTGATGATTTGTGGTAATCGATCTGGTATTTAATTTAAAGTGTTTGGGACTACGCCCTCACATATATTTATCATCAGTACATTTAGTAAGATTGAAGTGATATATTCCTCTAATGATCACGAGATATGCTAACATTAATCGTCCCTTTTTTGAATTTTTCTTTAACCAAAAAAACGTTGAAGAATGTCGACGCTTCATCATAATTGTTAGTGTTAGGAAACAAAGGGCCTGTTCGGTGAGGTAATTTTTGAGTGAAAAACTCAAATAAAGGTGACTCGGGTTACAACTTTATTCGAGTTCATGTTCTTTTAAGTTTGAACTCAAGTTTGGAACTCAAACTCGAGTTCAAGTTTTCCCTTCAACTCGAGTTCAGAAACTCGAACTCAAGTTAATGAACAGTATTTTTTCTATTCTTAAAAATGTTATAACTTTTTCGTAATTCTGGTTGAGATGATTTTTTTTTCTATGCGTTGACAACGAAAATACGAATAAAACTAGACTCATATACCCTATTAAAATTTTTCATCAGCATTGAGTTTTTATTAAAATACTACCTAAAAATAAATTCAAGTTTTGACTTACTCAAACACAAACTCAAAAAAGATTCTTATCTCAAACCATAACTCAAATGTACACAACCAAACACAAACTCAAGTTACAACTTCAACTCAAGTTATAACTCAAACTCAACTCAAAATCTACACTCAAGTTACCTAACTCAAAAAGTGTGTTATTCTTAATTCAAGTATAGACTAATGAACTTTAATTTCCTCACGGATACTCTGAAAATATTCCCAAGCTTTTTCAGCATTATTTTTTTCCATAACTTTTCATGAAGTACTTTTTAATATTTTTAATTTTAATTAATAGCATATCAAAATGTATGACAGGCAATAATAAATCCGTTTGTGTATTTCTTTTGGTATCATCGATGTTGTGGCTCATTAGGTCGATTGAATAATTGTGTCCAAAAGATGAAGATATATATGTAATCTTTTGAAGTTCAAGGCCAAAATGGGATGGGGAAGATAATTCAGGGTCAAAAGTGAAATTAATTACATATTTATACTTTCTAATTTTGATTATTTTTCAATTTGTCTATTTGTTTTTAAAAACAACAAAGTATCATTTACATTATAAAAACTTATTTCAAAATCATCCACCGCATACTTTGTAGACGGAAAAACAAAAGGAAAGGGAAAAAAATACCCTTTACTTAAAAGCAAATTTACTTTTCAAAAATATAATTTTTCTGGGAAAAAATTTGAAAATATTTTAAAAATTCTAAAAACATTAAATTGTTCCTCACGATTTAAATATATTTTTCTTTGATTGGCTTTTGGCATGATCATTTTTCTCTCGTAGATGAAAAATAAACAAAGTCTGAATATCCACATAAATCAGATGAATTTTACTCTTAAAGAACATAAGGAAAAAAATCGCTGCAAAATATTTTTCATTAGAAGGAATTAGTTCAATCACAACTGACATTACGGGCCTGTTTCGCAGAGTTGTTGTTTTTGGTTCTAGTCACTAAAAGAAAAAAAATTTAAAAGTTTAGAACCACATTTTAAAATAGTTTAATCGATCAACATAATTTTAAAATTTTTTCATAAGCAATACAAGCATTATAATAGAGTTTAATTTATAATGTTTGAACGAGACTCTAGTACAAGTTTCAAAGATCCCGTTCATTTCGCCGATTCGAGTTTAGAATTTGAGTTTTGTTATAGTAAAAAGTTCTCAGAAATAGTTACATCCAACTTTTTTGCTACAGTAAAAAACTCTAACGTAAAGTCACATCTCAACTCGAATTAAAAATTCGAATCAGCGAACTAAACAGGCCCAAAGAATATTCACGACAATTTCAAAACAGTTTTTAAATTCAAACATAACCTCTAGAAAGATTTACCAAACATATCCCATCTCTGTAGTACATGCTACGATATAAATGTGGCGTGCCATTCTTTTCTCTTCGAAGTCCCAACTTTTGTTAAGAATTGAATAGGAGGTTAGTATTGGATCCGACTGTTTTGTTTGTATTATGTGCTAATTACACAAGTACAACTCTCAGTTTTATAGGCCCCGTTTATTTCACCGATTCGAGTTTAGAATTTAAGTTTTGCTACAGTAAAAAGCTCTTAAAAATAATCACATCTAACTTTTTTGTTACAGTAAAAAGTTATTATATAAATTCACATCTCAACTCGAATCAGCGAACTAAATGAGCCCATAATTTATCCCACTTTTCTTTTTAAAATCTACAAAAACATCATTTAAATTATAAAAAACATGTTTCAGTTTCATCCTTCCCGCATCTTTTGGATTAAAAATAAAGTGGAAAAACAAAAATACACATAAATAGTTCTTGAAAAACAATTTAAGAAAACTTCTATGTTTTTCTTCAAAAGAATTATGGGCGTCAAATATGCTTTCCTCTAAAAAATTTATGTGTTATTTTATGGTTTTAATATCTTATAAATGTTTAAAATTGTTTTCAAATATTATTTTCGCGTGTTGGACTCCACGACACTGTCGTCGGCTCACGAATTTTTCGTAACTCTTACAATTTTAATAGTCAACATTTTGAAGTATCTCGTTCAAATGCACAAACTATCTTATCTCTCTTAAAATTAATAAGTCTATCGTAATTTTACAACTTAAACGTTCAAAATTTGCAAGTTTCAATGTAAATTGTGTAAATTATTATATTCCTGACACTAATACTGAGAATTCATCTCTCGACACCCTAAAAGCTCTCAAATTAAATTGAAACATGTTTTCTCAAATCTAAAGGATACTTTTCGTGAAAAGTTGAAGTACGAGGAATATTTATGTAATTACTTTTGGTATTAATGTTGCGTTACTAAATTGAGTCACACTACAAAAACTTGAATGTAGATTCGAGTTTATAATTCGAGTTGAGATGTGATTTTGTGTGAGAGTTTTTTACTGTAGCAAAAAAGTTAGATGTGATTATTTCTGAGAGCTTTTTACTGTAGCAAAACTCAAATTCTAAACTCGAATTGGCGAAATGAACGGGGCTTTTTGTCTTCAAACTTAACCATGGACAATTGGAGATTACACATATTGGAAGGGCAAGATTGTGACACGCAACTATTGTACAACTTCTAAAAGCCTATCAAAGAAAATATTTAATTAAGCAGACATTGTTATTATGCAAAGTTAATCAAAACAGTTCGCTAATTCGAGTTGAGATGTGATTTTATGTGAGAGCTTTTTATTGTAATACAAAAGTTAAATATGATTGTTTCTGAGAGTTTTTTACTGTAACAAAACTCGAATCGGTGAAATAAACTGGGCCTAAATAGCTAAGGAGACCTTGTGCTTTTGAATTCGCTGGTGGGGCTTTATTGTGATTCTTGACCCTATTAACACGCGTAGTGATCAGGCAAAACACAACAATTACAACACAACATTCTTTATTTGTCCCCTTGGATTGGCCGTCACGTGAGCTAAAATTTTTGCACTACTTTTGTCTTCTTTTCTTTTATTCTTTTGCCTAGACTTTTTTTGTTCTTTTTCGTTACTGTAATTACCTTTTGCAACTAAAATTTATAAGCAGGAAAGTTTTATTCACCTTTACAAAAAGTATGTTGATTCACTTTGCACTTGTCCTCCAACTTGCAAGAAAGAAACAGAAAGATTCCCAAATATTTGATCGTTAAAAATAATAAATAAATAAAATAAATAAATAAATAAAAGAAGATGCTCGCGGCAAATTAGATTGCCTTTGATCTGCTACTTTTTACTACTGGTTTTCTAGCTCACCACCTCATGCCTTTTTCTACAAATACAACAACACATAAATCAGCCTTTTATAGTCGGTTCCTGTATTTTTAAACTTTTCGAGCTCACTTGTCATATAGCTATCTTTTCTTTCGTTACCAAAGAATGCTCTCGTATTTGCATAAATCGCATTATTACCGTCTAATAACTTTTTATATTTTTGTGTATACACCCCCAATATTTAATTTTAACAAATTTTCTCTTAAATTTTAGAATTTAAAATCGAATAACTGATAGATACGTATTACTAAGTTGACGGTTCAGAATATAAGATTTATACGTGACTTAATTTGAAAAATAGTGAGTTTTACTTTTCATGTATAAATACTGTGTCTCAAACTATCCATTGAATGATGCTCATTAGCTATTGGACCTTAATTGTTAAATTTTTCAAAGTTCAGAATGTAATTTTTCAAAATTCAAAATTGGAGTATATTATGCAACAATAAAAAGATTTCGGGTGCAACAGTACAATTTAATCCTTTTGTTTTTGTGCAAATTTGTATATGTCTGTTATTATTATCATTATTTTTCTTTAATTTGAAGTTTTCTTCCCTACCAATGCACTATACGAAATTAATAGATCTTGATTAAAAAAAAATTTACATTTTAAAACAATACTTATCCGTAGAGTACTTTGCATAGTTACTAATAATTATCAATTTTTTTATTTCCTACATGATTTGAGAAAGACTGTTTTTACTAATTTCTAAAATCAAACATTGTTTCTAGCGTGCTTGAAAAAAGAAGAAAAAAAGCTCTGAAAACACAGTAATGCTCAAATAGAATAAAATGTTGGCTAATTTGCATAAGGATGTGATTTTCTGATAAGGATGTGTTATATATGTTAAATTTCAAAAAAAAAAAAAATTGTCAATTTTAGTGTCAGGGACCAAAAGTACTAAAAATAAAAATTCATTGACTAATTTACTAAAATTAAAAGATTAGAGATCACAATATCACTATAAGTGATTAACAATACCATAACCCTATATTATATTATTAGTCTTCAATCCTTTTTAAAGGACCATCCTACACTCAGAAAAGTGTAAAATGACATTTATTTTTGTAATGATATAGAAAATGTATAACAATCATCAAAAATAGATAAATTTCTTGTTATGATCACTCCTTTAATTACCATTGTTTATTATTATTACAATTATTATTTCACAGAATAATTGTCACATTAATAACTAAATTTTAATTTTAATTTTTTGTTCAAACTCTTGAATCAAAATGGAATGGACCATAAATTTATTGTTATCGCTCCTTTAACTAACATTATTATATATGCACACAATCTATAATTGTCACATTATACTTCTAATTTCCATACCCGTCCGGAAAATTGGCATATATACATATATATATATATATATATATATATATATACGGTACACGTATAGAGGTGTCAAATGAGCCGGACCGTTTATGGACGGCCCGGCCCAACCCGTAACAGTGCCGAATTCGGCACAGCTCGATACGGTACTGTTACGACCTGTGCCGACCCGGCACGTTTGATGGGCTTGAGCTAGGCCATAAAGGCCCGCGGCTTGGCCCAAGCCTAGTTTGGCCTAAGCCCGGATTCGGTTCTTATTCGGCCCGGCCCAGGCCCACAAAACGGCCCGCTAAAAAGCCCTCCAACCTGTGAGGATTGTGACTGTTGGGCCCTTTACGGGCCTAACAGTCGGCTCGTGATGGGCTTGACCCAACGGTCGGCTCGTGACGGGCCTGACCCAACAGTCACAATCTGAAAAAAGCTCTCAAAATTCCCTATAAATATCATTTAATCCCACCCTAAATCTCACACAACAATTCACTCTCAATTTCTCATCTCACTCTCATTCTATCTCTCATCTTGTCTCTTTGATTTTGATTCTAAGCTTTTCTCTCGTGATCTCACTCTCAACTCGTTCTGATTGCATGAAAGTGTTTTATGCAATAAGACAATCTCTAATTGATAATTTTAGGTCTTTTAATGCTACTGTATCTTGTACTTCTGATTTATGAAAGAAGTGTAATAAAACTTAATATTTATACATCACGACATATTATATTAACGATGAATGAGTTTCATAAATAAATAAAAAGAAATTTTGTTTATGTTTATATCCTCGTAACGTAAATGTTATTTTTAAAACGAACGACACCTCCATACGCGTACTCTCTCGAGTAGGATAAGATACACTCTTAACACTAGTTTTGTTGGTGGGATATAGGAAAAGACACTTTGGGACAATAATTGCTAATGGCAGCGAAAATAATGGTAAATGTCTGCATTGATTGCAATATTTTTGCATGCCACAATTTCGACGACAGGGAATCCCAAAAAGCCAAAGGCATCGTTATATAATCCTACCCTTGGAGTCAACAATTCTCATTCTGTTCCCCATAGGCCGTAGGGCTTTTGGGGTCCAACTTACAAAAAAGATTTTCGCGAATCACTCTCTAATCTCCATCTCTATTTTTTCCCCTTTGCTATAAAATATCTAACATGTTACATTTGTAGCTTCTGCTTTTACTTTTGTAAATTGTTTTGGTAAAACGGGGAAAGGAATTAGGGCGCATATACACTATGAGCATTAGGTTTTTCTTTTCTTTTCTTTGTTTTGTTTTTTTGTTTTTAATTGGATGGAGAGAATATTTATACATGTGTCTGTGTGGTTTTTAGTCCAGAGGTGGTACGGTACAACATGTGTAATATTTTTCATTATGAACTTGTGAATCTTCGGTGTAACATGATATTATATTAAAACAAGTTGTATATAATATAGTGATAGATTATATTTTGTTGAGTGTTACACTCAGACAAAATTTGAATTATACAAATGTAAGCAAAATGTTACACAAGTAAATAAAAAATGTTATATTTATTAGACTGGTACGACCGTCGAAAGTGAAGACATTTTTTATATATACACGTATGTTTCTCTTTTTTTATAAAAAAATATATACATATATTTCTAATTTTATATAACTTATATATATTTCACTGTCCTGTAATTTCGTCAGTGGTCGTGGAATAAAACTTATATATATTTCACTATCTTGACGCCACAGTTTGATTTTTCACTTTCTTTTTATTAGTTATTTAGCTTTACCCTTTTTAGCAGTCTTTCCCCGCCGGGTCAAAAGTGTGTGTATATATATATCTCTCACTCTATATATATATATATATATATATATATATGTATATGTATATCACAAAAGTGGCCGTTTTTGTTGGAGAATAATACGTGTTAAGTGTAACTTTGACTCAAGTATAGCTAGCTAGCTTTAAAAGATTCTTGAGTGTGACGATCTATATTCTACTGAATTTTTTTAACAACAGTTGTCACTGATCTATTGGTTCATATTCCCAAATTCATTTTATTTTACTTTTTTTCTGATATTATAATTGAGGATAAATTTTATAAATTTTCCTTAAACTTTGTCACTTGTATTAATATGCCCCTTAAATTTTAAAATATACATGTTGTGTTTTCTAAATTTTGTCACTTATGTCAACATGCTCCCTGAGATTAACTCCGTTAAGTTTTTTAACAAAAGTGCTTATAAATATCTCTTAAACTTTGTCACTTACGTCAATATGCCCCTTGAATTTTAAAATGTACTTGTTTTGCTCCCTGAATTATGTTGTGTCTCTAACTTTTTTCCTTCCGTATTGATTTTACCAATTTTTTGAATAAAAATATTGATATAACTATTAAATTACTAATTATCTATGATATTTTAAAAGTAAGTCAAATCTTTCTACAAATTTGATTCACAGTAGCATACAGTGGTTTGGACAATGTTATATTTCGATTTCATTATCTACAATGAGCTTAATATTCGTTTGATTGAAAGCAAATAGCTGTTTTTACTTTTTATAAACAAAACAAAACAAAACAAAAAAAAAACAAAAAAACAAAAAAACAAAAAAAAAACTCTTAAAATATTTTGACACGTATAATTCAGCGTATTATGTGAAAATTAGAAATGCTAGCCATTTCTAAATTTGCAAAGGATATTGCTATTAGCAAATGCCACACAAGAATAGAAGTTTAATTTTTAACAGAAAAATAAGTTTGTAACCAAATTATTGCAAGAACGGAGTAGTATAAGGAAAGCCATTTTTGGTTGCTAAAGCCCAAGGGATGAAACTGAAAAGACATTTTGGAGCTAGGGAAACAACTTCACTCTGGAATATCTTTGCCTCATCATCCAAGATTAACACCATTGTTGTCGTTTAGTACGCAATATGTTTCGGAATAATCTGTTAGAGGGTATTTTTTTTTTTATAAAATAACTTTGACTACTCGTCGGGACACATATTCGCCGTCGTTCATTGCTAGGGAAATCCTGACCGTCAAACTAGGTAAATTCCTAATTGAAGCATGGATGAATGCGAGCTTTGGGGACTCCCTAGCTACCACTAGTACTTGGAGCTAGAAGGATCATACTCGGAATAATCCTAGTAAAGTTGTTCGTTTGATCGGAATTACAGCTCAAATGGCATTCTTTTAGGACGAAACTTTGCACCAACAATATTCATAGTATAATAATTAGAAAAGTAATTATATTGCCTTTGGTCGTTGCATTTGCATTATCTTGTACGAGCTACAGGTTTTTTTTTAGGAAAAAACTAGAAACTTTAAATTAACTTGGAAATATCATACAAAACAAAAGGTCGCATAGCCTTATAGAAAACATCAATAGAAAAGAGATCTGTAGACAACCGAAAATTATAATTAGCTAGAAGTGAGCCGCTCTATTTTCATTATTGGAGATATGACAAACGGTACCACTTTGTGCTCTAAAGACACAATCTTAAATATCTGCAACGATATTTGATTCAAGACCACGACCAAGAAGCCCCTAAATAGCACGAGCCACATTGATAGCATCCGATTCATCAAGGATCCACTTGTGAAAGCCAAGATGCTCAACCAGCACCACACCCTCTCTAGCTGCAAAACATTCCACTATATGAGGGGTAGAACATCCATCCATCCTTTTTGCTATGGCTGCCAAAACAATTCCTTCCTTGTCTCTAACCACCACTCCAATACCTATTGCATTCAACGATCGTTGCACACTTGCATTAATGTTTATCTTGACCACATCAGCCACTAGAGGATGCCAATTACTAGCTGCTGAAGGCGGCACAATTGCATGAAAGCGTTCTATACAATAAGACAATCTATAGTTGATAATTGTAGGTCTTTTAATGCTACTATATCTTGTACTTCTGATCTATAGGAGGGGTGCAATAAAACTGGATATTTATGCGTCACGGCGCATTATGTTGATGATGAATGAGTTTTACAATAGAGAATAATAGGTTTTTATTTATGTCCATTTCCTTATAACGCAAATGCTATTTTTAGAACAATAATGAAAATTTTTTGGTTTTATGGGATAGAAGATAAAGTTTTAACTATTATTTTTGATAATGCGTCAGCTAACATAGCTGCAATTAACATATTTAAACGTAGTTTAAAACAAGCATTTGGTGGCAAAATTTTTCATCAATGGTGTGCTTGTCACATAATAAATTTAGTAGTACAAGCAGGAATTGAGCATATTTCCTCTAATCTAACAAATTTTAAAGAATCTTTATCCTTCATATCTAGTTCTGGAGCTCGGCTCCAAGAATTTTGACAATATTGCGAGAGTAGCCAGATGCGCCCAAGAAAGTTTTCAACTGATGTTAGACATATGTGAAACTCCACCTACTTAATGTTGAAGGCAACACTCCCATACCAACACTCATCACAACGTATGTGAACAGTAAGAACGATCAAATTTTAATTTTTGATACAGATTGGAGTATTGGTGAGTACATTTCTAAATTTTTAGAAATTTTCTACAATGTTAATAAATTACTTTCCGGAGTTTATTATCATACCGCACATTTAGATTTGCATCAACTATTTAATATTTTAGAAACATTTTATTATTATAGTGATACTAATTTACACATAAAAATAAGGAAATATCACTTTCAAAAGTTAGTATTCGAATATTCAACTATGTGAAAAGATTTGAGCCTAATTTACACATAAAAATAATGTAAATGATACTTCATAAAAGATATAAATGATACTGAGCCTAATTTGCACTCACTTTTACAACTCGTAGCGTTAGAACAAGAAGCTAAGATCTATGCAGAAGAAAAGATACGAAAATGTAGGAAAATGTCTTGCATCAAATACTCGGAAAATATAACAAAAAAATAGACAAGACGAGTTGGCATCCATGAACAAAGCTTTATTGAAACTTAGGCCTAATTTAGTAGTGCTGTAGATTTAAAAAAAAATTACTTTTAACTGTGTTGAAAGAAGAAGCAGCTATTATAAAAAATAACTAAGTGTTTGGTAAACTATAATTATAGTAGTTGTGCTGGTTTCAAAATCAATGTAATAGCGTTTGGTAAATTATGAAGTTAAATTGCTGTGGATAGTTAAAAATTACAACTATATTATATTATACTATAATATAATATATATATATATATATATATATGAATTGTCTTCAGTCCGGTACCCAGACTGGAGCGGCACTTTTTCATTTCTCTATAAAACATGTATATTTTTTCTTTAGAATGTGTATATTTCCTTTTAAAATATGTACATTTTCTTTTATGGTAAAATATACAATATATATATGTTTTAAAAAAAATATACACATTCTAATAAAAAAAATATACATGTTTTAAAAAAAATACATAATCTGATGCTAGACTGGAGACTTTATCTATATATATAGTAGTCAATAAGTAAACAAAAGCGACCTTATTTTTATTTAAATTAAGGGAGAAGTTAGAAACAATAAAGGGTGCATTTCTAAGCAAGCTAAATGGATAATAATCTTAAGGGGGTGATTATTATAATATCATATTATATGATGAAATAATAATATTAGAGTTATTAATATAATTATGATATTATTTGTTATAATATTATATTATATTACGAGTCTGAATTTTAGATCTGGAAGATTGTAAGTTTTAAATTTCATTAGGGGTATTATAGGTATTATGAAATTTTTATTAATTGTACTATGCTGATTCCCGCACAATCTAAAAGCTAAAGTTGTCTTTAGGCTGATGCTAATTTTAGCTGTAGATTCTTAAAAAATTATTCAAAACGTACTTTTAAAGATATTTACCAAACACTAAAATCAGCTTCTGCTATAAGCAGAAGATAATTTTAAGAGGGAAATATAATACCAAACTAAGCCTTAGTTCTTTATCTATTAAGGTAGTAGCTTAATAGCATTGAGCTTATTCTTAAGTGGTCTGATATGGGGGTGTGCAACCAAATCAAACTACTTATTTTAGTTCAAGAACAAACCAAATGAACTTATAGTTGGTTTAGAGATTTTCAAATCAAACCTAGCCATATAAAGGATCAAAACCAAACCAAACTGATTCTTAAAAAAAAAAAACAAAAAAAAAACAAAAAAAAAAAAACTGACTACAGTAAGTTTGAACTAAGATTTATCAATTTGTTCTCGGCCATAATTAAAACCAAAACTAATTGATAGGATAAACATTTATTTATTTATGAATTATAAAAAGTATGCATAAAATACATCACGAAAATAAAATCATATGGAGTTAAATACCTACAAACTAATCTATCATTCAATAATGACACATAATACCATATAATGAACTAGCTAATTATGTTTTGTCAAATGTAATATATAAATATATATATATATAATTTTCTTAAATATATAAATAAAGGGTTTTTAGCACAATTGTCACTCAAACTTATAAAATTGTTGCAATGTGTCCCATTTTTTTTTATATAAATTTACTCAAATTTTTTATTAGATTTAAGGGATTAAAAGTTAAAAAATTAAAAGATTTCTCGTCGAATGTGCCTTTTCGACATTAATTTAGCACAATCATCATCAAAATATGGTATTTTACAATAATTTTACAAGTTGAGGAGACAAGTTACCAAAACTAAAAGTTCAGGGGACAAGTTGTGAAAACCATACTAGTTCAAAAAAAAAATGTGTAAAATACTCATAAACAAAAATTGGTTTGATTTGGTTTGATTTTTTAAAAATAAAACCATGAACCGTTCCAATTTAATTGGTTTTTTTTTAAAAAAAAATTAACCAAATTAAACCCTTTAGTAAATTGATTTAGTTTAGTTTTGTTTTCGTGTGTTAATAATTGGTTTAAGTTTGATGCATACCCTTAATTTGATAGACGCTTGATCAAATAAGATTCCATATGAAGTGCTTGAGACTAGGCTACCAATTCAATATTCTTGATTTTCTCAAAATAAAAAAAAAATCAATATTCTTGAGGTCTTTATGGGGTTAATGTTGATTAGTTTTTGCTCAATGCAAGTAATACTTAGGGCCCGTTTAGTTCGCTGATTTGAGTTTTTTATTTGAGTTGAGATGTGACTTCATGTAAGAACTTTTTACTGTAGTAAAAAAGTTAGATATGACTATTTTTAAGAATTTTTTACTGTAGCAAAATTTGAATTGGTGAAATAAACGGGATCTTAATATGCGATGGCCCCTTTGATCACTACTGTTGGTTATTCAGCAAAAAAATGAAACCTAATTGTTTGCATTGCAATATATTTTCTGTCTCCGTCTTTTTTTTTTTTCTGTACGAATAATTCCACATTCCTCTTGGCTGTCATGGAGATCTTAACGTTTAAATCCTCCAATCCTGTTATACAAAGATAAAATAAATCAAAATAAAAACAAGATCCAGGGCACGAATAGTAACAACATTATAGCCAACATGGTCGTGCCCAAATAGCCCCATTAAACATTTTCAAACTAAGCGAAATAATTTTAAAAAATTTCATTTATATCCATACAACATACAAATTGTTTCATTTCTTTAACTTGTATTCATTATTTTAAGCTTAAAAATCTAAATAGCTAAAAATTGAATACAATACAGTTATATAACTCTAGGATGAAAGAAAAAAGTGTAAATTAATAAAAAAAAATAAAGAAATAAATAGTAAATACATATATATATATATATATGCATATGAGATTTTGAGTTTGTTTTATACTACTTACATATATTACTCAATTCTCTCATTTTCTTTGAGTTTTTCTTACAGTTCTTTGTAGTTCGGTTTTAATGATAGAGCTATCGTCGTTATCGTTATATCTTAGGAGACGGACATCCAATGTTACCTCAAGCACTTACCGGAATTGACGAATCTGTTTTAAAAAAAACGTAGTTCACATGCCTCGACATCTTTGCCAATTCATTTTTTTTTTTCGAGTTTGGTAGAAATGTTAAATTTGTGTTGTAACAATTTCATTCTTTTGTTCTTGTAAAAATTGTTATATATATATTGTTCTTCTTTATATTATCCATATTTTTGCTAACATATATATGTATATGAGATTTTGAGTTTGTTTTATACTAATAATTTAGTTCAAAATTCTAATTAAACTCGAGCTCTCGTAGAGAAATTCTCTCTCCATCAATCTTGGCTGTTTGATGCGCTTGCAATTCGTATAGCCATAGTGGGCGTAGGCATTTTTGGACACATTTGTAGGGACAATTAGCTCATAACTTATCCAAGGAAATACAGACAGTCGACAGACAGTGTGTGAAATCCCCATTATAAGTTACAAGAGTTTTGGGAAAATTAGCTCAAGGTGGGGGCACTACAAGTGTTGTGTTCTCTTGTTCTTTTCCACTCATGCACGTTAAAGGAACATTTGGATTAAGATTCTATGGTCCAGAATCTTTATAACATGTGGGGTCATTGATGTAATTACCTTTCTTCTCGGTGTACAGGATATCCATTACTCTAGACGAGAACCTTTTTTCTTTCTTTCTTTTATTTAAAGTTTGAGACCCGTACGGACTTTTTTTCTTTAAATAATAATAATAAATTCGGAAAAAATTGCAAGTTCATATCCACACGGTTCGTAACAAAGGAGAACAAAAAATAAATGGTGTGGATTTTACAACATTAATGAATGTTCCTCTATCAGCTCTCCCATTTTCCATCGCTCTCAGTTCGTGAGGAGTATACTCCATCGACGCTCAAATCAAAAACCCTTTAGTTTCCATTCATTTCACTGATTCGAGTTTAGAATTTGAGTTTTGTTATAGTAAAAAAATTTCAAAAATAATCGCATCTATTTTTTTTTTTTTTACAGTAAAAAGTTCTCACATAAAATCACATCTCAACTCGAATTATAAAACTCGAGTCAGCGAATTAAACAGACCCTTAATGTGATTACTCAATGGGATCCCTTAGCCTATTCTTGAGGATAAAAAATGTCATATAGGGCTTTTGAGAATATTAAAGGAATTTCTTCATAGAAATTATCAGAGAAATTCCCTCGTATTATTCGTAGAAAATGACACGTGTGGTTCTTTGATTAATATATTCAAAGGTGGATATTGAAATGACATGTTATTCGAGGTTGGGTAACGAATTGCTCGTTTTGATTCGATTCGATCTCGATCTCGTTGAAGTCCTCCGGTAGTTTCATCTTGTGAATTTTCCGCGCGAAAACATCAGCACATTATCAATTGATAAGTAAGAAAGAACGTGATTTCAATTATCCTATACTGCTTTCCACAATCATTTCTCATCCATATTTTGAAACAAAAAAAAAAAAAAAGGAAAGAAACAATGAATTGAAAGATCACACCTTCAACCGCCATAGTCTGAAATTTTTGTATAAGACGTTTAGTTCATGGATTAGAATCATGGGATTAAAATTATTTTTGATTTACGTGTATTTTTTATGAGAGAAAACACTGTAACGTACCATGAATCATGATTCGAATCAAGATACGAATCCCCTTACCAAATGTCACCAGTTAATCTTCTTTTTCGATATCATTAAACTTTCAACTTCAGCTATTTTTCAGTCATATTCTCAAACTCAAACCCCAATATTACGACATTTTAAAATCATTAAATGATTAAATAGTTACAAACGAGAAACTCAGTACACATTTTGAATTAAATGTTGCATACTAGCATACATCAGAAGAGCTTTTATAATTATTATTTTTTCCTCTGTGCATTAGAAGTATCAAGAATTGCAATTTTAAGACAGGAGATCAATTCTTTAAATGAATTTGTTTGTGTGGATAGAAAGTTACCACATCAATTAATACATTGCATTTGGCGCAAGAATTTGGTTTCCTTAGAGCATCTCTAGTGAAATCAGTCAATATCACAATTTCCCAATTGGATTTAAAAAAAAATAATAATAATAAATCATTCTTCAATCTCAATGCAGCGCCATATGAAATACAGCATAATAACATATTTAGTAATTAACGTCAAAATTTATTATCGATTATATGTTATATTGATAAATTCTAACATTTAGTTACTTGTGCCTAATGTGTTGCCTTTTCTGCTTAACAATTATACCATTGTCATTTGATCAGCAAAAATTATAACGTTGTGATTTTTCTTTTTCAAGAAATGACACTGCCATTTTTTCACCTTTGAAAATTAGAATTTTATCTTTCACGAAATTCAGAATTTAGAATTTTAATAGAAAAATAAATAAGATTTAAAGTCATTATATTTTTAACTACAAAGTAAAACAATTAATCAAATATACTATTTTAACATATTTAGTGAGACCTGCCTTGTGTATAATATGAGCTTATCCTATAAGATATGTAGGAAATAAATAATATTTATTCCTATTAGGATAAACCTCATCACTTATAAAATAATGAGCCCATCAAGTTAGATTTCACCTACTCACTTAACGAGACCCTCTTTGTATCGGTATCAAGATTTTAACCCCATCAAAATAAATATGATATAAGAGTGCTCTACGTAAGAGTATCGTATGCTCACTTGATATCTAGTCAACTTCCAAACAAAGATAGGATTTAAAAAAATAATAATAATAAGATACAAAGATAGGATTTAAAAAAAAAAGAATAATAAGATTCCAGTTTTGCTGTGTATCATCCTTGAAAATGAACTCCAGACACCCTGATCAATTAAAACAGAGTAGCAGCGCTCAAGATTTGATGGGATTTGTTTTGGTTTCTGTATTCAACAAATAAAGTGATGTTTATTTTAAAAATTCTGTATAGTTTAAGAGCATAATTCTTAATTTTATTACAGTTTTTTTCTTAAAAAAAAATAAAATTCAACTATTAAAATCATAAAAATGATTTTAGATTCATGAATTAAATGTCACCTAAATAACTGTTCTCAATATATATATATATATATATATATTTTGTGGGAATTGTTCTCAATGTCTTGATGAACAGAAGATAGTATAGTATAGAAAAGTGCAAGCAAACAAGTCTGTGAGTTCTTAGCCCAAAAAAAAAAAAAAAAAGAAGTCTCCGAGTTTTAATTTTTTTAAAGGAAAATGTTACATATATTTAAAACAATGATTCATTTTTAGTTTTATGAAACTAAAATAACGGATAAAAAAATGGGACAAATAAAATAATTTCAGTTTTACACATTCCAAGAATTTTGAAACGCTATGCATTCATATAAACCAAAATAAATAGATAAATACATTCAAAATAAATAAATAAATAAACTTATTAAAATATCAAAATGGTTTGTCTTATGATTTCAATTGTTTATTTTGTGTTCAAAGAAAACAAAGTACTAACATCTAATAGGATAGTTTTCAATTTTCTTCCGGAAGAGACAAGGTCTCAATCAATTGCTACCACACAAACTCACACTTATATTTCTGCTGAGTAAGCTATGACAATTGTTAAAAGTTATTTCATGGGCTTGAACTTTTTTTTCACTAACAAAAATTTGCATTTCTGTTCAGACCTATAAAACAAATTATATAAGTTCCTTAATAGCCGCGGATTCAAATTTCAAGCCGGGGAAACGTCAAGAATAAAATTTTATTTTACTTTTTCTTTTCCCCCATTTTTAGGACAACCTACGAAGCCGGTCAACAAGATATAACTAGAGGATTGGAAAGGCTTTAAGCCAGCGATGGGAAAGCAGCCCTCTTAGAGTCATAGTGAAATGAAAAGCATAATCTACACAACCTTCTTACTTAAAGACGGGTTTTCCATTTCAAGCACAGTCTATCTAGCTGGTCGTGTCCTGAAATTTACATTTAATCTGCATAATAACATTAATAAAGTTGCAAAACCTATCAATATTTTTATCTAAGGTATAAGAAAATGGGGGGCTTCACTGACCACACCAGAGAGTAATGTGGAGTGTCTTAGCAAATTCCTCAACCTTGCAAGACAAGGACATCATACAAATATCAGTAAATTGGCAAGAGATAATGTAGGCAACATGAGAATCTTTTAGAAAGAACAACCATACCAAGGAGTGATTAACTTGATTCGATAAGAAGCGGTCGAGCTGTATGGATCGCGAGGGGATTGATATCTGATGGCATAAAATCAATTAGAATAAGATAAAGTACAACGTGCAAGAAATTTAAGGCGATGTTAAATAGAGAAATAGCTCAAGTACCAAGTGGTTCCACCCGCAACCAATCTTGTGTGCAAATCAAAGCCTCCCGAGTATCCGGGCTCAATGAACTTTGAGATTGATCAAGCACTCGGCCCCTTGTGCTGAATGCTAATTCTGGTGAAATTGTGGACATTGGAGTTGCCAAAATATCGCGTGCCATCATAGACAATATAGGGTATCTTGGGGTGTGGACCTTCCACCAGTTTAGCACTTTGAATTCACCATTACGAGGAAAGACTGGTTCCTCTAAATATTTATCCAAGTCGGATATTGAACTTTGACTCTCAGAAGCTTCACGGAGGAACTTGTCAAAGCCCTTGAGTTTGTCCCCAGTCTCATTACTACTAGTCATGCTACAGCCAGGTAAAGCTGACCCTTCATCTACCATAGTTGGAACAATCGAATACATGTTGTAAAGTTCCTTGATGCCGTCAGAAACTTCCTTGATCCGATCCAGAGCATTACTGCCATAGATTTGAGAATAGTAATATTCCACAATCTTCATCTTAAACCGAGGATCCAAAATTGCTGCCATTGCCAAAGCCAAACTGCATTTGCTCCAATACTTCTCAAACTTGGCTTTCATTTTTAGTGATGTAGAACTAAGAAAATCATCTGCGCTCTTGCACCATTCAATTAATTGGATATGAATATCGCAAATTTCAGGGAAAAATACGTTTGCAGTTGGACATTTGTTGCCCGAAATGACATTAGTGATTTCAACAAAGAGTTTCAAATAACCAGTGATGGAAGTGACCCAGTCCCATTCCACGTCGGTTAAGGAAGACATGTATGCAGGGTCATGCTCTTGCAAGAGAGAAAATGCGGCCCTGTACTCTAAGGCTGTTTTGAGCATGAGGTATGTTGAGTTCCATTGAATAGGATAATCAAGAACTAATTTCTTCTGACTGTTGATTCCAACTTCTTGTGCAATTTCATTAAACTTCCCTTGCGTTACTTGTGAACTTTTTACGTACCTGAGACTTTCTCGAATCTTTTGAATCACCTCTTGTAGCGCTTCGATGGCATCTTGCACGATTGAATTCAGAACATGTGCAGCAGAGCGCACGTCAAATAATTGACGACCCAAGAGAGGCCTGTTCTCAGAGATCCGATCTTTAATCTTCAGAACAATGTCATCATCAGTGGAACAATCATCAAATGTCAAAGCGGACAGCTTACTATCGATATCCCAATCCATTAGACACTTAATAATGACCTCTGAGAGCAAGTCTTCTGTATGAGAAGAATCAAGCGTAACAAAATTCATTATCTTCTTCTGTAGTCTCCACTCTTCGTCAATATAATGTGCGGTCAAACACAAATACTCGACATTTTCTTGAGAAGACCACGTTTCCACAGAAAGGTTAATTCCCCCATGAAATCTATTCATCAGCTCAAACACCTTTTCTCTCTCTTTCCCATAAATTTCCAGACAGGAATACTGAACATCACTACTCGGGACAACCTCAAACATTGGCTGAAGATTCTTGACAAAAACTTGGAATCCAACATGATCAACCATGGCAAGTGGATAACCATGTAATATAATCATACGGGCGAGATCAGATCGACTACATTCCCGGTCAAATTTGCTACTACCAAAGTTGAGTATCTCTTCTTTTTTCTGATCATGCTCAAACTTTACCATTGAAGGTTTAATAGACTCATCTTTTCTCTGGGCTTCGTCGTAACCGATATTTGTAAGGCTAATAGTGGTATCCTTTTTTCTCCTTTTTGCTGCAAGTAGTTGGGACACATCAAAATTAGATCTTTTCAGGCACCGGATCAAGTGATTTCTCAGGTGTGTCGTGCCGCTATTACTCGACCCGCTGAGCTTCTTGTTACAATGGACACAAACAGCATAACAAGTGTCAGCCTTTCTGACCCTTTCAAAATGATTCCACACGACAGAGGTCAACCTTTTTGGTTTCTTAATACCCGAATCATTCGGTATTTCCATCACATAGGCTTGAAATTAACCGAATGCTGTACATTCATATGAAATCAAGTAAGAAAATACAAGAATCACTAAGCCACAGAATACAATTATCAAATGAATTGACAGGATGAATCTTTAAAATCTCGAACATCATTATCGCATAATATTGCACATTTGGTCATAAGTTTGAACAAAAAGTTTAAACAAAAATTCAAATTTTTGTGAGAAAAAAAAAAAACTACAACAAAAATATTTGAATTGTGATTCACCTTGTTTTAGTGGATCTCAATATCAGTATTTTTTTTAATGGCTTTGCCATTTCAAGTATTGCTCCCATTGGCATTCTTATGTCAAGATACGGTTGAAATAATAAATATTCTTTTTAAGTGGTCTACAAGCTGCTGCTCAATCGATTAGTTATAAAATACCACTAACTTTATGTGTTATGTGCAATTTGTTAAGACATAAATTGTTCTCTATTTCTTCCTATCAGGAAAAGGGCGGAATGAATTGAGTAAATATCTTCATTTTTATTCATTATTAGGCTGTGAATCAAACGGCACCATAATAATCTTCAGTGATGAAACACCCTAAGCCACCACAAAAGAAAAACATACAAGAATCTGTGTATAAATTGAATAGCAACCATAAATATAATCATCAGATCGACAAAAGCTTAAAAAAAAAGGTTATAAACACTTTAAATTCAATGGAGGTAAATAAGTCGATTCCAAAACATTCTCTTTTTTTTCCCAACTATTTCAATTCAGCATTCCACTTGCAATTTCTTCCAAAAACCGCAATTCAGCATACGAATCACACCGAAAATTCATCAGAACTACCGATAATTACGTTGACAAATTCTATTAACGAGTGAAACGCAACAAAGGAAAAAGGGAGTTTAAAAATAATGGCAAATGGACGACAAAACTGAAATGGGTCTTACAGAGATTGCTGAAGAAACGTTTGTTGTTTCCTGGAAACTTCAGAGGAGCCCGATCCGATAATCCGGTAATTTTAGGGTTGGATTTTGGAGGACCGTGTGTTTCAGTCAGACAAATATGGGTTAGGTCCGAAAATCCTGTACCCATATTAATTGGGGTTTAATTTAAATTTTTTTTTTTCTTGCAATTGAGGTTAAAATTTAATTAGAGAAAGGGAAAATTGGATTCATGCACCTTGAACATATCGTTATTTGCATGTTGCACCTTGAACATATCGTTATCTTTTTGTGTTTAAGATTTTAACTTTTACAATCTTTGACAATGCAGTCTAATCAATAGAGTAACAGTAATAATGATACATAATGCTATATTTTAAAAAATTGAGAGTCCAAATTCTCAACAACAAAAAATTTTGGGATGTATTTATCTAAAAAACTTACACAATTTCCGTTTATTAATTGAAGTATGTTAACTATTGGACCATAATTGTAATAAATTTTTCAATTTTGGATCTTATTTGTTAAAATGTAAAGCTTGGATTCTAAGTTGTTAAATACAGTTAGATAGGGTGCACCAATGTATTTAATTTTGTAAGACCTGCCAAACACAATATTGACATTTTGTGTGCACAAAACAGTTAGATCAACGGTGTTTAAATAGAAACCAAGATTGTTGTGTAAAGTAAAATTGCGAAATGAAATGAACACAACGATATGGTTAATTAACGTAGTCAAAGTTTTTTTTGAAAAAAACCACGTGCTCTGAACACACCAGCACAAAAGAGGATTCCACTATCACCAGATGCAGTTACAAAGCTTGAATTTACAAGAAACATCGCACATCAACACCAACTCCTAACTCACATTGACTACTCTTCACCACCTTCAGACTCCTCACCTTACTCCGTATCATCTGCTCGCCTTCAATCCCCTTGACTTACTCTAAGTACGATGCTCGCCTTCAGTCCTCCCGACTTTACTCCGAGCGTCACGATTCGCCTTCGGCTCCTCCTACCTACTTTTGATTCTCACAAATTTTATAGACTACAGAGCTTGAGAGTTACAAATAAAGCCTAATAAAAACTCTGGTCTTCTCTCACTCTAGAGTACAAATGAGAATACCCAAATTTTCTCTCACAAATAAATGCTCAAAGAAGCGAAAGTCACAATGTGACCTCCTTAAATGATGAACCACCTCAATATGAGCGAGGGCTAAAATTTCTCCACTTAATCAAAGTTGAAATTTGATTGCAATCTCCTCATTAGATTGAATTTTAGTTGCAAAAAATCTTCTAATTTAAGTATTCTCAATATTCTAGTTGTTCTCGTTTGAACATATTTAAAATCCTTTACATTGTGCGAACAGACAACTTGCTTATTAGAGTACTTGAATCCTGCAACTGTCAAAACACTCAAGACATACAACTCGTTATCTGTTAATTAAATTGTTATCAATTATAATTTCAATTAGATCCGAAATTGAACAAAAAATTCTGATAAAATTGTTGTGCTCATGGATCAATCCACAAAAACTGAAATTGAAATAACCACAAAATTAATTGTGACAAATAGTTAACCAAATTATTATCATATAAAATCAGCACAATAATTCTATGATAAAAATCGAATGGCGGCCTAAAAGTCAACACAAATAAAACAAATTGTAATCGCGTAAAAATGAAAATTTTATGAAAATCAGCAACAAATAAATAAATTGATTTTGATATAAGGTTGCCAACAAAAAGCCACAAATTTCACGCAGGCCACAAATGCCTCGTAGGATTAACAATACTAACAATCTCCTCCTTTAGTATCTTTGGTATCAAAATCATTAATTTGATGAAAAACCTGCATATACAAAGTGTTAATAGTCTAAAAAATGTAAACTTATATACAATATTAATATAACCTTAAATATTGTATATACACTTATATACAACATTATATATAAATGTTACATACATTTATAATATTTAAGGTTACATAAATAATCACGAAATTTTCAATAGTTTAATAATACATGCACACAAAATAATAGAAAATCTATTTTTATTAAATAATATCTTATTGCATCTCATACTTTTTAGACACCATTCTTAGTAATGCGTATTTTTATTCCATAAAAATATGTTTTGATAATTATGACTTTTAGTACTATACTATTATTTATTCAATTTTAAATTAAACAAGTTTTAGAAAAATGTTTTACAAATTTAAAGCATCGTTCACTTCACAGATTTGAGTTTAGAATTTGAATTTCGTTACAGTAAAAAACTCTAAGAAATAATCACATTTAACTTTTTTGCTATAGTAAAAAGCTCTCATAAAAAGTCACATTTCAACTCGAATCAATGAACTAAACGGGCTCTAAGTAATTAAGTTAATAATATGTATAAGAAATGGTCACGTCAAACCAAGTTGTTATACTTTTACCTTTTACAATTTAGGTACCTGATTACGTTCTTAACCTAATGTGTTACAAATAATCTCTCCAGTAACCTAGGTCATTTGCATTGTTCCCCACTCTAATGACTTTTCATGCGTAACAACCTTCATATAAAACATAAATCCCATAAACCCATCCATAAAAAATGCAAAATCAACTCTATCCATCCATAAAAAAGATGCAAAGTCAACTTTTTATCAACAAGGAGATGTATGTGCGGATCACAAGCAACAATCCATTAGAAATTTAACGAAATGGATGGAAATATTTTAATTGCCAATATCTTAATAGGTTAAGGATTAATTTGTCGAAATTCAGAGAATAAGATTAAGTTACCACCTACTAAAAACGAAAAATTAATTTAGCATGTTTAAGGCGAACAAGTTCAACAGGACTGAACAATAAAAAAAGTTAATTCGATAGGTTCGAATTGAACAAGTTCAGCATGGCTAAACACACAAAAAAGAAGTTGATTCAGTGGATTCGAATTAAATAAATTCAACATGACTGAACACAATAATGTGAAGTTAATTACGTATATCTTAATTGAGCGAGTCCAGTAGGCCGTTAGATATAAAATTGCTCGGCAGGTTTAGACTTAGAATTTAGTTTGGCTGAACTGAACGTAAAGATATTTGTAAAAATCTATAATCTCTTTCGCTTGGCATGCAACACTGGAAGACTAGGAGGAGATATTAGATGCAATGTCTTACAATAATATGTACGACATTATAATGCCACATGCCGCATGGAACATCTAAACACCAATACGTCAGACGTTGTAGCAGTCTAAGAACCAGAACATATGAGCACTTGAACACTTAAGCGTTTAAACACTGAGTTCGTTTGGTTAGAGGATTTAAATCATGTGATTCGAATCATTTTTGATTTACGTGTATTTTTTATGAGAGAAAATACTGTAGCGAACCACGAATCATGATTCGAATCAGGGAACGAATCCCTCTACCAAACGCCCCCTGAGTGTCTGAGCGTTTGAGTACATCTTGGCTTAAAGGCAGAAGCTTGAAAGTCACAAAGCGTCATCAAGTAGTACAATAATTGTTGGATGAGATTTTTACAATAATATATTTGCAACGTGGCATTATGCCACGTGGCTTGTACAAAGTCTGAACACTAATGGGCCGGGTGTCCAAACATCTGAGCATCCAAGCGTCCAAGTATCTAAGGAGACGTTTGGTTCATGGATTAAAATCATGTGATTAGAATTATTTTTAATTTACGTAAATTTTTCGTGAGAGAAAATACTGTAGCGAACCATAAACTATGATTCAAATCATGGTTTGAATCCTCCAACTAAACATCCCATAAGTGTCCGATTGTCTGACTATCCAATTGTTCGAGTGTTTGAGCATTAATGCTAGGATTAAAGGGGAAGTTCAAAGGTCATATAGCAACACCAAGTAGCATAACGGCCGGTAATTAAATGTATATGACCCAAAGTAAATTTGATTTGATTTTTTATCAATTGTAACACCTAAGAGATGAAGAGTTTTACATTGTAATTAAAGAGAGAATAAACTCTCGAATTAATGGGAGAATTAAATTCCATATTCTCATTGTACTATAAATTCCCTCGATTTGAGAGGAAAATGAGACACTCAATTTTCAATACAAGAACCTTGAGATTCTGACATTTTGTATTTGTTCTTCTAGGTTGTTTATGTTCTTAAAGTGTTTATCCAATTTTCTTAGATTATTAGTTCGTTTGATCTGTGTTTTTAGTCTAAGAAGGTTGATTGGGTGTTGGACGAAATTTTACTCCAACAACAATGATAATATAAAACAAGTAGGGACCGATGAGTAAAGCATATGAAGTATTTCATCAGTTGTAACGCCCAAAAGGTGAAAGTTTTTTTGTAATAAAAGAAATAATAAAACTCTATAATAAACAGAAGAATCAAACTCTCTAATTCCTATTGTGTTATAAATCGCCTCAAATGGAGAGGAAGAATTAGATACAATCTTCAATACAAAACTTAAGGTAATTACTTCGAACTCTGATTTTTACTTATTTTTGTTCTCAAGGCTTTTGTGTTTTGCTTAATGAAATTGGAATTACGATTCAAACTAGTGCTTGAATAGGTAAATAATAATTTAAAATGAGAATAAAATTTTAATTTATATTTCAATAATATTCTCACAAAAATTCAATGAAGATGACGGATTTTAATAATATATATGGATGTAATTTTGTTCGTCTCTTCATTCTAAATACACAGAGAAAAGAATCGTCTCATCACAGATGAAACAAAAAAGTTTTGACATGTTAAAGAGGAAAATGTATTATTCATTTAACTGGAATCAATGAATTCAAAAGGAACTTGAACTCCGATTTTATTTGACCAACTAGAACTGATTTTTAACTTGAATCATATTCCAAACTCTTGTTCTCAAATACCAATTTAAGTTGAAAGCTTTTAAGGGCCCGTTTGTATTGGCTAAAAAAAGCTGTTTTTGTTTTATTTAGTTTAAAAGTCATTTTTAAACATGTTTGGATGGACAATCTTAAAATGCTTATGATTTTTAAAGCACTTTTAAAATAAGTTATCTCCTTATTGGTCATGAAAAAAATGCTTATAAAGAGTTTTGTTATTTATATTTTTAACCTTTTATTTATGAACAATAAATTACTTTTTATAAGTGTTTTTGACTTTTTTTTTTTTACTTAAACAAGGTCAAAAACTATTCTTAAATATAAAAATATTTTTTCAAGTACTATCCAAACACTAATAAAAAAGCATCAATTTATGTTTATTTTCTTCTACTACTTAAAAGCATAAGCACAAATTATCTTGAATGGATCTTGACTCTAGTTAGAATTTTTTGACTCAAATTGTGAAAAATATGCCGCCTTAAGCGTTTGACCGAACTTTGCTCTAATATCTTTTTTTAAAATATATGTTTTTTATGTGGAAGATTTTTTAGTACATTTAGCATATCAATAGGATAAATTTTTTTAATTGTTAAATCTATATATTTTTACGTGATTTTATATAAATTTAATAGATAAAAAATTATTTAACTGCTGACGTATCGGAAAAAATTTCTTTTTTTAAAAGAAAGAAAGAAAGAAAGCGAGGGGCAAAAAGAAGGATGTGTCCCGCCCAGCCCCGGCTATTTGGGTCAATAGCCGGCTACATAGAAGAAGGCGGTGGTCCACTGTCTGTCAAACTACGTAACCCAAAGAGCCGGTTCTAGGGAGAGAATAATGGCGATGAGGAAGCTGTTGCTGCTGTTGAAACCATTCGACATTTACCCAGTTTGGCGATCCGAAGGTCTTTCTCGCCTCAAAACCCCTCTGGTAACTAAGCTTTCTGTTTCGGTTTTTAATGGTTTATTAAATGCACGCTGAATCGTTATTCTCTGTTTTATCAAAAAAAAAAAAAGAAAGAAAAACTAATTACTCTTTACTCTGTTAAATCTCCCAAGTTGGTCGCTTTCCAATAATGGGCGGATGTTCGTTTTTCACTTTTCTCATATTTGGTCTTGTTTGTCTTAATTTCCCCAACGATTTTATTAAGTTGTACAACATTTTCAAGAGTTGTGCTTCTAGTTGGCATTGGCATTCAACATGTTTGATGAAATGCCGAAATGAAAGGTTTTGTTGAATGCTATACGGTTATGGTTTTTTTTTTATTGTTTATTTTTTATTTTTTGGGATGGGGGATTCGTTTTCTTGCTTGTCATCTAGGAAAATACGTCAATAATAATAATAATAATTGTAGTTTTTTAGAAGAAAAATTACTTATTTTCTTATTATTAATACGCGGAATTTATAAGCTATTTATAAGTGTTGGAAAGAACACGTTTTTCCTATTTTAGGAAACTGTGTAATTGATTGATTGTGTTTCTGGTTTTATTGTTTCCAGATTCTAGGAGAGTTGACTTCTCTAATTTGTAAATTAGGAGATTCTTGTTTATTCTTTCCTTAATTAGTCCTTATGGTGTAATTATATATACATGTAAACAGCCCCTCGTAATTAGACACTTTTAATCGATTTTCATCATCTTATTTACTCCGAATTCTGAGATGGTATCAGAGCTCTAGGGATTTTAGTTTTTTCTAGGGATTTCATAGCTTCTGTTTATCGATCCTTGCTGTGTTTTTCTGGTTCTCATTCCAGAATTTATTCCTTTGTCAAACGAGTCTGGTTCTCATTCCAGAATTTATTCCTTTGTCAATCGATTATGGTTCTCATTCCAGAATTTATTCCTTTGTCAATCAATTCTAGTTCTCATTCCAGAATTTATTCCTTTGTCAATCGATTCTGGTTCTCATTCCAGAATTTATTCCTTTGTCAATTGATTCACTGTCTTGACCTTATTGCAAGTTGTTGTTTTTTTTTTTTCCTGGCCTTCTTTCTCGCTGTCTTTCTTCTCTTCATTCCGCTTGAATCATGTCAAAAAACGCTGGAGATAGTCATACATCTGAATCTCAAGTAACCGGGGTTCAGCCCAACCGACGACAGCTGCTATGATGTCCGAGAGCTACCTAATATTCAGGCAATGCACAAGCTGAATGGAAGGAACTATTTGAAGTGGTCTCAACTGGTGCGGACACACTTAAAGGGCAGAGGAAAGTTGAGCCACTTGCTTGGTACCGGTCCAAAAAGGGGAGATCCGAAGTTCGATGCGTGGGATGAAGAAGATTCGATGGTGATGTCTTGGCTTTGGAACTCTATGTCTCCAGAGATTAGCGATACCTGCATGTTTCTTAATACCGCTAAGGAACTATTTGAAGTGGTCTCAACTGGTGCGGACACACTTAAAGGGCAAAGGAAAGCTGAGCCACTTGCTTGGTACCGGTCCAAAAAGGGGAGATCCGATGTTTGATGCGTGGGATGAAGAAGATTCGATGGTGATGTCTTGGCTTTGGAACTCCATGTCTCCAGAGATTAGCGATACGTGCATCTTTCTTAATACCGCTAAGGAGATTTGGGATGCAGTCGCACAAACGTATTCAAAGGTTCGAGATGCTGTACAAATCTATGAGATCAAAACTAAAATTGCTGCAACAAAACTGGGAAGCCGAACGGTTACTGAGTATTCCAGTCTATTGCAAAGCCTTTGGCAAGAAATGGATCATTATCAATGCATCCAAATGAAGTGCAGTGAGGATGCAGCCACTCTTAAAAGGTTCGTTGAAAAAGACAGAATTTATGATTTCTTGACAGGTCTTAATATGGAATTTGATGTAGTGAGAGTTCAAGTTCTTGGCAAGGAGGACTTGCCATCTCTTAATGAGACAATATCTATAATCCGGGCCGAAGAAGGAAGGAGAGGAGTCATGATGGAAAATGCTTCTATTGAGAGCTCTGCATTGGTGACAAGAACAACAAGTGAGAAGAATGTCATGTTAGAACAGTCTCTTACTGAAGAAAATAAACAGCCATATCAGTCAAAGCCTTTAAACAGAGACAACCTATGGTGCACTTACTGTAAAAAGGCTCGCCACACCAAAGAGAAGTGCTGGAAACTTCATGGTAGGCCGCAAGTTCCCAATAAGAACGGGACAGGAAGAAATGGACAAGTGAGAGGACAACAAAGTTAAGTTCACATGGTTGGAGTACAGACTACCGACAACAGCAACAACAACTTAGAAACATCACTGGAGTTCAACAAAGAAGATATTGAGAGATTGAAGAGTTTCTTGGGGACACAGTCACCCACGGCGGTAGGTACTTGTAACCTGGCCTTATCAGGTATATCCTCCAACCCTTGTGCTCTTATTGCCTCGGATAATGCTATTCATAGTACATGGATAATGGACTCAGGAGCCACATACCATATGACCTCTTCCTCCACTAAATTTATCTCATATACACCTTGTCCTAGTAATAAGAAAATCACCATAGCCGATGGTTCAGTCACTACTGTTCCTGGTCAGGGAGATATTCTTATTAGTGAATCTCTTACACGTAAAAATGTTCTTCATGTCCCAAAATTATTCACCAATCATGTGTCTATCCAAAAGCTGACCAAAGATGCTAATTGTAGTGTGATTTTTTTATTCCTCTCATTGTGAACTTCAGGAATTAGGTACGGGGAAGATGATTGGACGTGCTAGGGAGAGAGATGGCCTTTACTATCTTGAAAGACCTAGTGAACAACATAAATTTGAGGATGATTCTTCCCTATCACTCTTCACCGAGTCACCTAAAACCAATAAAGACAAAATATGGCTTCATCACCGTCGTCTTGGTCATCCATCATTCAATGTTCTTAAAGTCATGTTTCCTTCATTATTCAATAAAATTGATGTCGAAAGCTTTCATTGTGATGTGTGTGAGCTTGCTAAACACAAGCGTTTTGTTTTTCCAATAAGCATTAAAAGAACCTTATTTCCATTTACTCTTATCCATAGTGATATTTGGGGGCCTTCTACAGTTCCCAATATTGCTGGAGCTCGTTGGTTTGTTTCATTTATTGAAGATCATACTCGTATGACATGGATTTTCCTCTTAAAAAACAAATCCGATGTGAGTCTTGTGTTTCCAATGTTTTTTAATATGGTTAAAACCCAATTTGGCGTGGGAATCAAACGATTTCGATCTAACAATGCTAGAGATTATTTCAATTAAACTCTCTCCCCATTCTTTCAACAAAATGGCATTATTCACGAGTCATCTTGCATCAACACCCCTCAACAAAATGGGGTTGCTGAACGGAAAAATGGACATCTCTTACAAGCCACCCGAGCTTTCCTTTTCCAGAAAAATGTTCCAAAAAATTATTGGGGAGAAGCCGTGTTAACCACAGCCCACATCATAAATAGATTGCCCACGAGAGTACTTGATTTTTAGAGTCCTGTACAGGTCCTTGCAAAATTCTATCCTAATTTTAATGTCTCCAACAATCTTGTTCCAAAAATTTTCGGCTGTGGTGCATTTGTTCATGTCCATTCTCAAAATAGGGGTAAACTTGACCCAAGAGCTACCAAATGTGTCTTTGTTGGCTATTCGTCTACTCAAAAGGGTTATAAGTGCTATCATCCTCCCGCTCGAAAATTTTATGTATCTGCAGACATTACCTTTGTTGAGGACGACCAATACTTTCACACTCCTTATCTTCAGGGGGAGACGACATTCATGGAAGATAAGTTTCTTCTTGAGCTGCATGCGTCTCAGCCTACAACTGTTCCTATCCAGCCTGTCACAACTCTTCCTATCCAGCTTGTCACAATTGTTCCTGTCCAGCCTGTCACAACTGTTCCTGTCCAGTCCGAAGCTGTTTTTGTCCAGCCTGTCCAGTTCGAAACAGCTCCTGTCCAAGCCGAAACTGCTCCTCCTGTACACAGAATCGTCTTGAGCCGTTTGCTAAAGTTTATTCAAGGAAGAAAGGGCCATTATCTCAACCGATACAAGTCCAATCATCTGAATCAAACCTGGTGACTGATGAGGTAAGTTCTTCAACTACTCCTTATGATTCCAAAGATCCAGATATCCATAAAGAAGTTGACCTTGATGTTCCTATAGCACTTAGGAAAAAGACTAGGACTTGCACCCAACACCCCTTATACCTTTTCATGACCTATAACAAGCTATCTCATAACTATAGAGCCTTTCTCTCTAGTATTGACAGCATTACCATTCCTAAAACATTACCTGAGACACTAGGACATGAGAATTGGAGGAATGCCATGAAGGTGGAAATGGAGGCCCTTGAGAAAAACAAGACATGGGATTTGGTGGAATTGCCGAAAGGGGAGAAATCGGTTGGATGCAAATGGGCCTTTACCGTGAAATATAAGTACGATGGCTCACTAGAAAGATATAAGGCAAGGTTAGTTGCCAAAGGTTATACACAAACCTATGGCATAGGTTATCTTGAGACATTTGCCCCGGTAGCAAAGATGAACATAGTGAGAGTGTTACTGTCATTGGCAGCCAACTTTGAATGGAGACTGCAGCAATTTGATGTCTAGATTGCCTTCCTACATGGTGATCTTGAGGAAGAAATCTATATGGAGGTTCCTCCAGGGTTCGGCTCTACAAGTGGAGAACAAAAGGTATGTAGGTTAAGAAAGGCTTTGTATGGCCTCAAGCAATCCCCAAGAGTTTAGTTTGGAAGGTTTACCAATGTGATGCTAAATCTTGGATTTAGACAAAGTCAAGGTGATCACACATTGTTCGTAAGACATTCAGCTTCAGGGGGAGTAACGGCATTGCTAGTATATGTAGATGACATCATAGTGACTGGAGATGATTTGGAAGGAATTGGGAAATTAAAAGAGCATCTAGTGAAAGAATTTGAGATCAAAGATCTTGGTGATCTTAAGTATTTCCTTGGCATAGAGGTGGCTCACTCTCGACAAGAAATTTTCATATCTCAACAGAAGTACGTGATTGATCTTTTGAAGGAGATAGGTAAACTGGGATGTAAACTAGTTGACACACCTATTGAATTCAACCATAAATTGCGTAGTGTTCAAGAAGGTGCGGTGGTTGACAAAGGCAATTATCAGAGGTTAGTTGGGAGATTAATCTACTTGTCACACACAAGACCAGACATAGCATATGTTGTTAGTGTAGTGAGCCAATTTATGCATAATCCTAAAGAGACTCATCTAAAGGCCGTGTATAGAATTCTACACTACTTGAAGGGTTCACCTGGTAAGGGAATCTTGTTTAAACAAGGAGAAAGGCTAAGCCTTGAAGCCTATACTGATGCTGATTATGCTAGATCAGTTGATGATAGAAGATCAACTTCGGGGTACTGTTCATTCTTGGGTGGAAATCTTGTTACATGGAGGAGTAAGAAACAAAATTTGGTTGCGAGATCAAGTGCAGAAGCAGAATTCAGGTCCATGGCCCTTGGAATTTGTGAACTTCAATGGTTAAAGATTATTTTGGGAGACCTAAAGGTCAAGATTGAAAGTCCGATGAGATTGTTTTGCGATAATAAGTCGGCCATCAATATTGCTCACAATCCAGTGCAACATGATCGCACGAAGCGTATAGAAGTTGATAGACACTTTATAAAGAAAAAGCTTGATAGTAGCTTAATTTGTACTCCATTCGTCTTCGCAAAGAATCAAGTTGCAGATATTCTTACAAAGGGGCTTTCTATGACAGTTTTTCAAAGACTAGTGGACAAGCTTGGAATGGATAACATCCATTCATAAGCTTGAGGGGGAGTGTTGGAAAGAACACGTTTTTCCTATTTTAGGAAACTGTGTAATTGATTGATTGTATTTCTAGTTTTATTGTTTTCAGATTCTAGGAGAGTTGACTTCTCTAATTTGTAAATTAGGAGATTCTTGTTTATTCTTTCCTTAATTAGTCTCAATGGTGTAATTATATATACATGTAAACAACCCCTCGTAATTAGACACTTTTAATCGATTTTCATCATCTTATTTACTCTGAATTTTGAGAATAGGCATAAAACTAACTTAGAAAATCTAACCTAATCATGAAATCCTAATTGAATTCCAAGTCATCTTTATCCGGACCTAATCAAATATTCTATCCGGATTTCTAAATTTAAAACATAATCTAGGAAGAGATAACTCCTAACTTTTAGAATGATAATCTCCTTAAGAGATAACTTCCTAACTTTCAAAACCTAGGTCTTCGACACTCCCCCTCAAGTTGGTGCATAGATATCTATCATGCCCAACTTGCTGATAAGAAACTCAAAGCTTGGTCTGAATAATCCCTTCGTGAGAATATCAGCTATTTGTTGTGTTGTTGGAACAAACGGCATACAAATAACGCTTTCTTCTAGCTTTTCCTTTATGAAATGTCTGTCAATTTCAACGTGTTTAGTTTTGTCATGTTGCACTGGGTTGTGAGCAATACTGAGCTTAACCTTGTTCTCACAGTAGAGTTTCATAGGCATCTCTATTGGTTTCTTCAATTCCTCAAGGATCCTTTTTAACTACAACATTGCCCGGTACTCAGCTTCTGCACTACTTCGAGCTACTACACTTTGTTTCATACTCCTCTAAGTGACTAAGTTTCCCTAAACATAAGTGCAATATCCAGATGTAGATCTTCTGTTTGTGACGGAACCTGCCCAATCTACATCTATGTATGCTTCAATTGTTTTCTGCTCGTGTTTCTTGAAGAGGAGTCCTTTTCCTAGAGTGCTTTTCAAATGCCTTAGGATTCGATATATTGCCTCAAGGTGTTCTTCACGTGGTGAGTGCATGAATTGACTTACCATACTAACTACGAACGTAATGTCTGGTCTGGTATGAGATAGGTAAATTAATTTTTCTACCAACTTCTGATATCGTGTTGTATTTACCGGATCTCCATCTTTGGCATCTCCTAACTTCTGGTTAGGGTCCATTGGGGTATTAGTAGGCCTACACCTACTCATTTTTGTTTCTTTAAGGAGGTCAAGGATAAACGGTATACATGCTGTCATTACTGCTGTGATTATAGCAAAAAAAAGGAAACAAATCACTTATTCAAAACAGAAAACTAATTACACATAATTACACATTAATTCTAGGAAGTCAACTATCTACTTTCCTAAAATATACAAAACATATCCGGATTCTTTCCTAATCTCCACTATCCGGATTCTTTCCTATTTTCCAACATGTTAGTTTACCAATCCATCCCAATAGCTTAAGCTGTTAGGAGGTGGGCCAACAATAGTTTTATACTTTAACACTCCCCCTCACGTGTGGGCTGCACAATAGGCAATTGTGTGGGTAAATTAATTGGAAAGCTCAACACGTGAATATTTAAGTCCGAGATATATTAAAGACCCAACACATGATGACAATTTAAATGGGAATAAATAATGCAATTACGGCGGTTTGAACTTAGGACCTCCCGCTCTGATACCATGTTAGTTTACCAAATTTGGTTACATCTTCACTTGTACTCTCCCCCTGAAGATAAGTAGCAAAAAAAGGTTTAGATTCAAAAAATGTTACATCCATGGTAACAAACATTTTTTAGAAATTGGATCAAAGCATTTATAACCTTTTTGAGTAGGTGCATATCCTACAAAGGCGCATTTTTTAGCTCTAGGGTCAAGTTTTCCCCGGTTATGATCATGAATGTCTACAAAGGCTGTGCATCCAAATATTTTTATAGGAACTGTAGGCGATAACCTAGATGTTGGATAGCAACTTGAAAATACCTGTAATGGTGTTTTGAGTTTCAACACCCTAGTTGGCACCCTATTGATAAGGTAGGTAGCTGTGAGGATAGCTTCCCCCTAAAGATACTTCGGGACCTTATTTGTGAAATGTAGTGCTCTAGCTACTTCTAGGAGGTGTTTATTCTTTCGTTCAACTATTCCATTTTATTGAGGGATGTCATTACACGAGCTTTGATGAACTATGCCTTTTTCTAGGAAGAATTTTCTCAAAATCTTGTTAAAATACTCTTTTCCATTATCACTTCGAAAAACTTGAATTTGTGTTTGAAATTGTGTCATCACCATTATGTAAAAATTTTTGAACACCTCCACATCTGACTTTTCTTTTAGTAAGTAAACCCAACTTATCCTTATGTGATCATCTATGAAAGTGATAAACCATCTCTTTCTCGATGGTGTTGTGATCCGTGAAGACCCCCATACATCACTATGTATTAAAGAAAAAGGTTTTGAAGCCTTGTATGGTTGTAATGGAAATGTGGTACGAGCTAATTCACAAAATTCACATTGAAATGAAGATGGATTTTTATTTCTAAATAAGTTTGGAAACAAACGTTTTAAATATTGAAAACTATGGTGGCCTAACCTATAATGCCACATCATTATTTCATCCCTCTTAGTAAAAGAAATAGATTCAAGACAAGTACTATGAGTCGGTCTTCTTGATTCAGATCCATCTTCAAAGAAATAAAGTCCACTAATCTCTCTAGCACTGCCAATCGTCCTCCCCGAGGTTAGTTCCTAAAACTCACAATAAGATGGATAGAAGTTAGCTTGACACTTATGATCATGAGTTATTTTGCTTATGGACAATAAGTTACAAGGCAAATTTGGAACATGAAGGACATTATGAAGTGTGAGAGTGATAGAGTCCACACAGAAAGTAGCAAGATGATAGGGAAAAGAAACTGGAAGTTTGTATTAATGGAAGCACAATCGGAAATATAGAAAATACAGGAAAGTAAGATAGGTATTGAGCTTTCGAGAGGCTCAATTCTCTCCCAGAGGAATTACTCTACTCCACTCACTAAATGCCTGCCTTTCTCCACCGAATCCCCCCCTTCTTATTCCATTACAACTGAATTCCCGTGTAACTAACACAGATCCCCAGGCCCCCACACGAGTTTCCCAAATTGACCTTACCGTACCAACTAATTTCCCCCCCTCAAGTGCTTGCCACGCCTAGCATAAGTGAACTGAATAGGAGGCTTATCAGTACTCCCCTCCCAATGAGTCACCTTGTCCTCAAGGTGAAATGTGGGAAATTGGCCTTGGATCAACTCAAAAGGTTCCCACGTGGCCTCTGCAGGAGACAGGTTCTTCCACTGAATCAGCACCTCTAGTGGGTTTGCACTTGTTGCCGATGACGTGCGCAACCCCAGCACTTTCTCTGGTTCGATCAGTAGCTCATACTCTTCAGTCAGGTGGGGAGGCAGCTCGGAGATCACAGACGTGGCACCCACCGCGCGACGGAGCTGGGAGACGTGGAACACGAGATGGAGAGAAGAAGACTCGGGCAACTGGAGTCTATAGGCGACCGGTCCTACTTGCGCGAGGACTTTGAAAGGCCCATAGAACTGGGGAGCGAGCTTCTCATTAGGATGTCGAGCTAAGGATTTGAGGCGATAGGGGCGGATCTTCAAGTAGGCTAGGTCGCCAACTTCGAACTACACATCCCGGCGATGCCTATCCGCTTGGTGCTTCATTTTCTGTTGTGCCTGCAACAATTGTTGGTGTAATTCATCCAAGACAGCGTCGTGGTCCCGCAGTTGCTAGTCCACTGCTGAGAAGGGAGTGGAACCAGCCTCAAAACGCAGCAAACGGGGAGGGTCCCAAACATAAACAACATGGAAGGGCGTGGTTCGTGTGGCCGTGTGAAACGAAGTATTGTACCAATACTCCGCCAATGGCAGCCAACGCGCCCACGTCCTAGGCCGGGTGGATGCGAAACAGCGCAGATACGTCTCCACGGAGCGGTTGACAACCTCGGTCTGCCCATCCGTTTGAGGGTGGTATGCCGTGCTATGCCTGAGCACCGTTCCCTGAAGACGGAAGAGTTCGGTCCAGAACTTGCTTATGAACACCTTGTCTCTGTCGGACACAATGGAAGAGGGAATGCCATGGAGGCGAACTACCTCTTTCACGAAGATTCCTGCCACCGATTGGGCCGTGAATGGGTGTCGGAGTCCCACAAAATGGGCATACTTGCTCAGCCGATCCATGACGACTAAGATAGCGTTGACCCCTTTGGAATGCGGAAGACCCTCGATGAAATCCATCGAACATCCTCCCAAATGCCGTCCGGTATTGGCAAAGGTTGCAGCAAACCCCCGGGAGCCAAGGTGGTATTCTTGTTTTGTTGGCATACGGCGCACTGAGCAACATACTGGAGGATATCCAGCTTCATCCTTGGCCAATAGAAACAGGCCTGCACTTTCTTAAGAGTCTTCAAATAGCCTTAATTGCCGCCCATTACGCCGTCATGTAACTCCTTGAGGATGGTACCCACCAGTTGTGAGGAGCGTGGCACCACCAGCCTGTTGTGGTATAACAATCGCCCCTGCACGAGGCTATACCCCGCAGGCCTAACTCCGCCTCGTTTAAGGGTGTCAACCATGGCCTGAAGCTTCTCATCCCCCAATAACTTGCGCGTCGAGGTCCCCTAGTAATAAGCAGTATGGAGCAGCCAGGGTGGCGAGGGAAGGAAGTGGTTCCCGGCGGGACAAGGCGTCCGCGGCCCTGTTGTCCAAACCTGGCTTATAGTGAATATCAAAATCATATCCCATGAGTTTGGTGAGCCACTTCTGATACTCGGCGCTAACCTCCCGCTGTTCTAGCAAGTATTTAAGGCTCCGTTGGTTGGTGTGGACCACAAAATGGCGGCCTAGAAGGTAGTGGCGCCACTTGCGGATGGCCATCACAATAGCTATCAATTCTCGCTCGTATGCGGATTTCAAACGCGCGTGAGAGGAGAGGGTCTGGCTGAAGTAGGCGAGGGGGCGGTTGTTTTGCATCAACACCGCCCCAAGGCCATGGTCGGACGCATCCGCCTCCACAACAAAAAGCTGAGTAAAGTTGGGTAAGGCCAAGACTGGCACCGTTGTCATGGCCTGCTTGAGGCGGAAAAAAGCCTCTATGGCCGCGGCATCCCAGTGGAAGTTGGCGCGCATAAGTAGCTGAGTGAGCCATGAAGTTTGCCATGAAGTTTCCAATAGGTTTTCCGTGTGTGCCATGAGCGTTTGCAGTGGTCGCACCACGGTCGTTCAGAAAGCCTACCATCCTTCTTCACTTCCTAATGGAAACCTCGAGTTACGAGGGCAGAGCTCTCTACTTCTGAGTTATTGGTAAAAGGAGGACTGGATTTGTTGCTAAGCATCACATTCTGCTGTGCTTCTTCTCTCCGAATATATGAGAAGGCCTCACGAATTGTTGGCAGAGGCATCTTTCCTAAAATTTTGCCACGCACCTCATCTAACTCCTTGTTTAGCCCTGCCAAGAACATAAAGACACGATCATTTTCTTGTCGTTTCATGAAGCGAACGCCGTCATTCGTGCACTCCTAAACATCATCATAACAGAGGTCTAACTCTTGCCACAAGGTCATTAACTCGTTGTAGTATGAGGTCACATCTCAGTCACCCTGTTTTGCATGCCAAAGTTTGGATTTTAAACCAAAAATCTGCGAAGAATTCTCCAAATCAGAATACGTGTCCTTGACTGCTTCCCAAACATCTTTGGCTGTTGGCAGAAATATGAAGGGCTTTCTCCAATTGTGGGTTCCATTGAATTTACCAACCACGCAATAATCAAGGAATTCTCTGATTGCCAGTTTTTGAAACCCGAATCTCCATCTGCAGGTTTTGTTACTTCTCCTATCAGATATCAAAGTTTCCCTTTGCCATCCAAGATCAACCGAACGGTTTGCGACCATTTCGTGTAGTTTTTTCCATTTAGACGGTGAATACTCAGTTGGAGTGAATTAGTGGACCCCTCTGTGCCATTGAATGAGATGGAGGAGTTCAGATTCGAACTCACAGTGCTTTCCCCTAGCGCCGCTGAGTCCTTGCTGGCTGCACCGGTTAGAGCTGTCTTCCACGGATTCTGGCCTGCCATAGATAAACCCTAGATCGGAGCCTAAGGCTCTGATACCATGTAGGAAAAGAGGGTAGATCAAGGAGGAAAACCTAGAGGGCAGAACCTCTCTCTTTCTTATTATTCATAACACAGGTTACACTAGTTTAAATAGAAAGGGAACACAATATTCGGTTCCTAGAATTGAGGAGTAAGAAAAGGAAACAGAAACAAAACCAGAAAGAACTAAAACAGAAAATATTCAAATTCTAATTTCCTGATTCTATGGGATATTATTTCCTAACTTTCCAACAATAGTAAATTAGGAATAAAGAGATTTCGGATCATTCCCAATATCTCTATTTATGGTAGTTTCTTGATTTCTGATTTGTTTCCTATTTTATTCTTTATTTCCGGATTCTATATGGAATCAGTAATTATGTAATTAGTGCTAGGGTGAACAGAGACCTAATGTATAAGTAGGGCTGTACATACATGTTTTTAATTAATGAGAGAATAATCATTCAACCCTAAAAACTTCAGTACCTGTACACCATCAAGAGCCGAAACAAATGCCTGATAAGATGGAGATAATTTTCCATAGGAGACAAAGTTGTATATGGGATGTTGTGTGCATGTTCTAACACCCTTTCTTAGAGCAATCGGCATATCACAATCATTAGTGGCAATTACTTCATTCTCAATCTCAAGAGTGGGAGTTTCCTTACCTGAGTGAATTTGAACAGGTTTTGGACTCAGTACAGGTTCTTGAACATGTGCAAGAGGAGTTGAGTGCTCTATCTCCCTTTCGGGTCTTTTCCTTCTAACATAGTCACGAAGCTCTTTACTTGCAGTTTGTGGTGATTTGGAGTGATTGTGGACAGAAGAGGTTGGATTAGAAACTGGATTTTGTGGTGAGTTTGCAGGTGCAGGTGGAGGTGGTTGACTATCGGATTCACTGTCAGGTTGTATATGATCCATAGTCTCAGGAAGTATTTCATTTGACTGTGGTGAATAACCAGAATAGGATTCAGTATTGGCTGGAACATTCCAAAGCTGATATTCCCTCATGTTCTCCCCCTGAATTTCAGATTTGGGGCAGTAGGGTTGATGTTCAAAGAAGGTTATGTCCATTGAGTTGTAAAATTTCCGGGTAATAGGAGAATAACACTTGTACCTTTTTTGGTTTGAGGAGTAGCCGAGAAAAATGCACTTGATGGATTTAGGATCTAATTTGCTAATGGATATGAACAAAAAGGCTGAACACCCGAATACCTTTGGATCTAAGGCAAAAATAAGTTTGGTATGTGGGTAGTTTTGGAGAAAGACTCGATAAGGAGTTTGGAATTTGAGAACTCGGGATGGCATTCTATTGATTAGGTAGGCAGATGTAAGAATAGTTTCTCCCCATAAATACTTTGGAACATTAGTAGAGAACATGAGAGATCGGGCTACCTCAAGTAAATGTCTGTTTTTTCTTTCTGTAACCCTGTTTTGTTGGGGAGTATCAATACAAGAACTTACGTGGACTATGCCTTGACTCAAGAGGTAATCACCAAGGATAGTTGTGAAGTATTCTTTGGCATTGTCAGTTTTTAAAACTCGAATCTTGGTTTGGAATTGGGTTTGTATCATGGAATTGAAATTTTGAAAAATTTGACCAACTTCAAATTTTTCTTTCATGAGAAATATCCAGGTTAATCTAGTGTGATCATCAACAAAAGATACGAACCATCGAGTTCCTGTTATGTTTTTCACTCTTGAGGGGCCTCAGACATCTCTATGGATCAAGGCAAATGGTTGAGATGACTTATATGAATGACTAGGATAGCTACTACGAGTATGTTTGGCAAGTTGTCAAATTTCACAATAAAAAGACATTGAACCTTAATTGATAAACAAAGAAGGAAACAGTTTTTTCAGATACATAAAATTTGGATGACCAAGACGATAGTGCCATAACATAATTTCACTATCTTTATTGACATACGAATTTAAAACTGACTGACTCTTAAAGGACACACCACTTGCATTTTGAGCTTGTCTTCTTAGAGGAGTGTTGAGTAGATAGAACCCATAACACATCTCAGCACTGCAAATCTTCCTCCCCGAATCCAATTCCTGAAATTCACACAAGTTTAGAAAGAATTTAGTTACACAATTCAGATCACTGGTCAATTTACTAATTGAGAGTAAATTACAGTCCAAACTAGGAACATGGAGGACATAATTTAGAATCAAGTCCTTAGTAATCTGGACCGAGCCAATTCCCTCAACTTTGGATAAGGAACCTTCAGCAATTCGGATGGTAAAGTTCTCACTGGATGGCCTGTATTGGTGAAATATAGTTGCATCTCCCGTCATGTGATCTGACGTTCCAGAGTCAATAATCCATGGTGTCAAGTGCCCTCTATTAGCTATAAGAGCCATTGGAAGGTTACCTTTTTGTGCTAACATACTGGTTTCGGGTGCCGAAGTACTTGTCTGAGGCTGATTGTTCTGGCTGAAAAGTTTTTGTAGGACTTCAAGTTGTTCTTTGGTGAAAGGGCTTGTCTCAATTGTGGTTGGACTATCTTCTTTGGAGGCAGCAACATAGGCACGATTTTCCTTGTCATTTGTTGATCGAGAGGGCATCCAATCAGCGGGTTTGCCATGAATTTTCCAGCAATTTTCTCTGAGATGTCCTGGTTTGCGGCAGTGGTCACACGATGGTCTTCCTCTCCTCTGCCGGTTGTCAAAAGTGTTGTTTGTTGGTGGTCCTCGTGCTGCAAGGGCAGATCCTTTAAGAGTTGGAGTAGATTCCTGAGGACCCATCATCACGTTTTTCCTGCTTTCTTCACGTCGAACTTCTGAGAAGGCCTCACGAATGCTAGGAAAAGGTTTGATCCCCATTACTCTTCCTCTAACTTCATCTAAATTTTTGTTGAGGCCGAGAAGAAACTTGAATGTCCATTTCTGCTCCACAATTTTCCAGTAGAGGGCTGTGTCATCAGGGCACTTCCATATGTGCACTTCGAATACATCAAGATGCTGCCAATATCGAGTGAGAGTATTAAAATACTGAGTAACCGTGAGGTCTCCTTGGTGAAGATCGTGTAACTTGGCCTCGATTTCAAAGAGTTCTGAAGTATTCTCAGAACTTGAATATGTCTCCCTAATAGCATTCCAGATTTCTTGTGCGGTTTCGTACAAGAGAAAATTCTCTCCTATCTCATTGTTCATCGAGTTAACCAACCATGACATTACCATATGGTTCTCGGTTTTCCATTGCCTGTATTTGGGATCATTCTTTTCTGGAATGGTGACTTCTCCAATGAGATATTCGTCTTTGCCTCTCCCACAGATAAACATCATAACTGACTGGGACCATTCGAGATAGTTTTGACCATTGAGTTTGTGGCCGGTTATGAGAAGAGAATGAGTGTCCGGACCTCCATGGCTGCTCGAAGCTGGTGCAGCAGTTTCTGGAGTGGAGGTTACTTCGGATGTAGTCTCAGTAGCCATGCCGTATTTGGTCATGAAAAAGGGATTTGGGTTTTTCAGAGGTAGGCTTTGATACTATGAAAATTACTGAGAGAGAAAGTATACTCTCTGATTTTCTCTTATTGATTGAATGAACATTACAGTTGCATATATATAGGAAACGATTGCAATATGCAAACCGTGTGAACAGAATAAAAGGTAAACAAATATAAGGGTAACAATCTAACCTAAATAAGGAAAGAGAATAAACAAGAAATTAGGTAACTTAATACAAAATATTCAACTATCCTAATATAGAATAAAGCAGCCCCGGAAATCCGAACTAAGGTAAGATTTCGACACACATATTTTGTTTTGTTGCAAGGATTTAAAAAATGAGAATGAAGATAGAGACCTCACCAAAAGAATTTTGTGTCATGAATGTATTGTGTGCGGAAACCTGTACTATTATTTTCAATTATTTTTCTCACTTGAAATTCGTTTTCTTTCAAAGGAATCACAGGTCTTGCGTTATTTGGAAAATAGGCTTAAAGTGCACAAGGATGCCATAAAATTTTGCCAGGATGTTTTGCGGGATAAGCCTGTTGAGTGGGAACCCATATTTCGTAACGATTTATCACGTCCCATCTCTGATGTGGACCTGATTGTTACAGTTGGAGGGGATGGCACTCTTTTGCAGGCCAGCCATTTCATCGATGACTCGATTCCAGTTATAGGTGTAAATTCTGATCCTACCCAAGTTGATGAGGTCGGTTGTTTGCTTGTCTAATTAGAGACTTTCACTCCTCTATTAGCATATCCATTTCCTCGGTGCATGGTTTCCATAATCAGATTTGAATACCTTTTATTGGGGAAGTTGTCGCCATTAGTAGATTAATTTTTATTTTCTTATGTTTAGGTGAAAGAGTTCAGCAATGAGTTTGATGCTACTAGAAGCACTGGCTACCTTTGTGCAGCAACCATCAACAACTTTGAACAGGTAAGATTTCCTAAATTATTTGTTTTAATGTGGAGAGTTGTAAATTGTATTAGTAGTTTCAGCTTTGCCACCTATGCATTGATTGATGGGCTTGTGTACCAATAGCCCGAACCCCGAAACACTACCAATGTAAATTATTTTGTGTTTTAAGAGATGGAGATGGGAGCACACAGATTTTAACAAGGTTGCACTCACATTTTAATTTCATGGTTGATGGTGCTTTTCAGCCCAATGCATAAATTTATTTTATAAATGCTGATATTAGGTTTCATTATAAAACAGCAAATAATTCTTTCAGGTGCTAGACAGCATCATCGAGGGTCGAAGAGTTCCTTCCCAATTATCAAGGATGTTAATGCGTCTAAACTCAAAGCAGCTGCCTACATATGGTCTGAATGACATTTTGATTGCACATCCATGTCCAGCATCAGTTTCTCGGTTCTCCTTCAAGTAAATTGATTTCCATGTTTCATTAAATTAAGCCACATTTGGCCTTTCCTTTTGCAGATTATATGGGCAAACTTTTTTTTCTCAAACTGAAAATAAATGAACGAAATATCTTTTTTTTTTTTTCTCCTCGGCAGACTTAAAGGGAATGACCAATCATTTTCCCGTATAGTGCACTGTCGTTCAAGTGGTCTCAGAGTTTCAACAGCTGCTGGATCAACGGCAGCAATGCTTTCAGCAGGTGGGTTTCCAATGCCTATTCTATCGCGTGATCTACAGTACTTGGTGAGAGAGCCCATTTCAGCAGAAACCTCAAGCTTATTGCATGGATTAGTCAAATCGGATCAATCCATGGGCTTGACATGGTTTTGTAAAGAGGGTGTCATATACATCGATGGTTCCCATGTTTGCTACTCTGTAAAAAACGGGGATACTGTTGAAGTATCTTCCAAGGCCCCAATTTTGAAGGTCTTTTTGCCGGACCATTTGTTACAACACACAACTGGAAAAGGAAGCTGAGGTATCCTATACTTGCGCTTTAGATATCGAAAGTTTGTCCATACGACTTGAAATTTTAGCTGTTTTAATACAGCATGAGTCATTTGTTTGTTGTTGGAACGGATTCAGAAATGTAGATTGAGCATGTCACAATATTGAAAAGTTGAGGGTCGTAAATTAGAAAAGTGACGCCAGGATTCCTGGAACATGAATATTATTTAAAAGTGAATTTAAGAACAGTAGGGACACATGGTGAAGGTGGATAAATGAAAGTTCTAAGTTATCTAATCACTAATCAAAGGAATGCAATAGGTGTTTGCCCTCTTAACACCCTACAACACTTCCTCTTAACACCCTACAAGAATGCAACAGGTGTTTGCCCTCTTAACACCCTGCAACTCTTCTTAGAACGTGCCTGCTTCTACCATTATGTTCTTGTGAAACAAATTAGTCATGTAAGGTGAAAATTCCAAATATTATTCTCATTGAAAAGAATATCAAGTAATATAACTAGCATGCTGACTGTAGGCTGAAGAAAAACCAATGCTACCGCTTTTATGGCGTATAATCTAGAGTAAAGTTTATCAGTGTCACTTGATAAACTTAAAGCATACCTGGCTTTATAAGTTTCATAAAGAATATGCTCGATATCAAGCCACTTATAAAGCTGACCTTCACGGACTGTTGAACACTATCTAACATCCGTTTTTCTTGAATTGAAATCGCTGATTACAGCAGATTGTAAGTTTTCTTCCAAGTGCTGTGGACTACAGCAGCAGTCGTACCTATAAACCCATAATCTGTTCTTCGGGAGTTGGCACTCTCAAGCATTAGCTAAGTCTGGATAAAAGTGCATTGCTAATATTTTTCTATCCTGATTCACAATGATAAGGGAGTAGGTACATCAAAATCTCTTATGCTAAACCCTGCCAAGCTTATCATATCACAGTTCAGTTATATACGGAACATTTAAATTCTCAAATTTTCAATTAGAACGATGTTTCTAGTAACAAGTAGGAGTACAGGCTGCGTGCTTTTTTTTTTTTTTTTTTTTTTTTTTTTTTTTTTTTTTTTTTTTTCTCTTTAATTGGCATGGCCAGGGAAGCAACCATGAAGTTCCATTTCCCAAGTTCAAATTCCAATGCTTGTTTTAAGACCAAGCATATTGATGATTCCAGCATTCAAATTTCAAACATTTCAAAAAAAAAAAAAAAAGTTTTCAACAGTGGAAGCTACAAAAGGTGATAGTAGTAGAAGAGGTTTTGGCAATTTCGCATCCAGGTGAATCAGCTTAAAGAACATATCATTACACATGAAAATTAGCATTCACAGTACCAAAAGAAAATTAGCATTCACTATAAACTTTGTGAGAACCTGTGATTCATGTTTCTCTACAATACCTACAGAATTCCTTTGTTCGGAGAAAAAGATGATCGATATAGTTGTTGATCATCAGTTGTTGATGTGGCAAAAGAAACTTTCGGAAACAAATTCTTAAACCAGAGTAATAGTCGAGCAGATGGCAAGTCCCCAACCTTGATCCTACAACCTAAAACAAAATGCCAAGAAAAGTTAGTGTGTAGAGTAGTCAAGTAAAGTTTGATAAAATTAATTTTGTGGCTTACGTGAACAATTGTGCGTGGTTACGTGAGAGTACAGGCCTCTTGATAGGAGAGAGTATCAAGTTCCTCAAAGTCGTTGAGGGGTTGCCAGATCCAGATCCAGATCCAGTTCGAAAGATAGAATGAGCACCAGCTCTTCTGTTCCCAGCATCAACTGGAATAGCAGCTTGTTTTGCTGGTGAGCCAATGTCATAGGTACCAACGGAATTTGAACTATTCTGTCGCACTGTCCAAATATCGTCTCTGGGCCCTGGAGTGTTCGGAGTAAAAACCAGCCAATCTGCAACAAGTAAGTCAACTGGTTTTGGAATATCTAAGCAAGCACAAGTTATTTCGTTTAGTGCCAGTGTCGATAAGCCAACTTATACGCTTTCAAGTGCTGATAATTTTTAGTACATTGTAGAGAAAATTTCCAGACTTGACAATTAGTTAGTGCTTAGAATGTGGTATGAAACAGGGAAAAGATTACCTTTTCTGATAGCTTCTCTGTTATTAACAACAGTAGCTGGGTTGGAATATAAATCAGGCTCATTTCTCGAATAAAAGTTGCTTGCTGGTTGGATGGCAGATCTTTTCATTGCCTCGTACTCACTTCTCACCTGATCATACATTTCATCTAATTTCCTCTTCTGCCTGATAAGGAACAGTTTAGTGTTATAACATCAGAGCCAATAGTGGCACTGTTAAATTTCAGAAAATGCTAATACTAAAGTTTCAGGAATGTTAACAATGCACAGTAACGGGAAAACAAACACCTGGATTTTTCTGCATATTTTTCCTGGAGCTCCTGCTTGTCTTTGGATAAGCTTTCGATTTCTTGTTCCATCATTTGGCACCGTTTAGCCATTTTCTGGTATGCAGTATGTACCTGCTCCAGTTTTTCTGTGAACTTCTCCTGCATTGCTTCACATTTCTGCCGGCATTGAGCTACTATTCTGTTCATCTTGTACTGCATTTCCAATTCCTTCTGTCCAACATAGAACATTACGCTTCTGTATGAGGCCTTCATCACTGGGATTGGTCAAGGAAAGAAAAGTCACCCTCTGTCGTCTTACCAAACTGAACTTTGCACAAGCCATAGAGCACACCTTATTTGGTTTAATTACTCACACAAGGAGAAATCTAAAGTAATGCACCATATCGTCCCTCGTTTTCTGTCCTAGGGTAGTTTGTAACATTATTATTAGACTACATTATTCAGGAAAAAGGATACATATCTGAGGTGATACTCCAGCCATAACCATCTGCAACCAACAACACGTTGAAAAAGTTACCAGGTAAAGAAACTAAAGTACCAGAGGGAAACAATTTCTAGAGAAGTGGACCGAGTTTAGGGCAGTACTTAAAAAATCCAATCAAGTACATGTAATTTTCAAAATTGCTTACGTTTATCCATTCATCATTTGGAGTGGTATCCACGGGTTTCATATGACTGTCAAGTAGAGAGGAAGAATAAGTAGGGTATAACAGGAATGTATAAATGCCGCTTGGAAGTAAGAAACGAGACTTTAAGTGTGAACAACAACTCTATCTCAGCATCCAAGTAACATTTTAACGACAGTTTCATATCAAAGCTTTCTGTTTTGTTCTCAAAAAGAATTAATAGATCACCGAAGAAAAATAGCTTTACAAAGGCGTTTAAAGCCAAGAAGTTTTCGCAGTGTATCATGGTTAAATTCTTGATCTTCATCTATGCTTATCACCAATGCACATCTAAGAAATCCACGACTTGAAGAATACAGACTTAAAAACATTTAAACAAAAGAAAATATGAAACAAAATCTAAGCATCACCTTTACAAGTTTCTACCTCTTAGAAAGCACTTGATCCTCATTACACCTTACTTACCTCTTAGAGAGCACTTGATCGCAAATAGGACAAGCTCCATCACTGCTAAGAATCCTGCTGGCATCTTCTGTGCCTTTTTATACATCAAGGAATTTTTGAAAAAGTGGACCAATGACTCCAGTTTTCAGACAGAAAAATAATTAACCTATACAACTGCAAAGGCACAGTATTTCTATCAATCTGGATACATAGAACATGACCACAGGTTGTGGTGATGGCTCGGCCTTCCAGTTCTCGCCAGCACGCATTGCATCTCATCTCAGCCGTCATAGAAAATCAATACTCCCATGGCATATCTGGAGCATATCAGACCTGGAACTCAAAAGGTTTCTGAAACTAGCGTAGCTTCACTAAAGAGACCATTAAGGTTTGTGGCAAACAGAAGAAAGAAAAACATAGCCGGTCCAACTAAAATAATTGCAAACATGTGTACCAATAACTTCAATTATGAAATATGTAGTCTCATTTCATGTATGCAACTGGTCAGCAAAATATTGTTTGTATGGGGTTCAATAAAAACACAAGCATATCAGGTTGGAAATGTGCATCAATTTAAAAAGGAGTTCTCCATTAAGACAGAATAACATTCGTCAAACATTTATTGGAGTAAATACCCGTCAACCAGGCACCATAAGTTAAATTGACGCAAAGGAAATCTGCTCAAACCTTCATCCATGAGTTTTAAATTCTAGATCACTGTCGAGAATTTGAAATTCCAGGAAGCTACTAGCTTCTTTTTATTTACATTTCTTTAAGACGACTAGTATTTCATTTATTAAATTAGAGTTGAAAAATTCGAGCTACTAAATTTTTGGCTCAGAATGAAATCAGAAAACAATAAAAATTTGTGGAGATGTATCTTTTACCAATTCCCAAGTCAAGGATACATAAGTTTCAGGATAGGTCCTTTGGGTCACATCTTCACTGAAAATGGAAAATCCCCAAGAGATAATTAACAACTGATTTGGTAGATTTTAGCCTGTGAATTAAAGTAAACCTTTCATCTGACAGAATCATTTTGTCCCTCACCACATATTTTACCCTTATGCAGAAATATCTGCTAACTTTTATATATCACTAAATAGTTAAAACGAGCTAAACTGGAACCTTGTCTTCTCCTCCACATAAAACATCAGAGGAATCATAGGAAAATCAAAACAATATTTGTCAAAATGTAACAAATGAAAACACAATCAAACACTAGATTTCGTCGTCATTATAATGCCATATTTTTCCTTGAATCACCTCTTGCCTTTTTTCAGAACGTGATTGGTGTTTTGCTTTTTCAACATTCTATTTATCTTAATAAGTTCTTAACAGAAGATTCATATTTTCTAAATGAGATTCGTAAAATTATGAAGTTTCGCTACAGAGAATCCACAAAGCTGAACTGCGAAAAAACAAATAAATTCGCGCTCTATGATGACATATCTTAAAACATAAAGAATGTAATATCCCAAATAAGCAAAATATCTACTTTTAGCTCAATTTAGTGGAGATCATCACCCAAACAATAAACAATCCGTGCTTCAGGGATTTAAATTCGTTTTCATTTTCCTATCCTTTCTCAGCAAGCAAACATAGATATCTAATGTTGTGTACATGTGATCAGAATACCTGAAAAATCAACCAATTCCGAGCATCTCGCTCAAACTCTCCAACTAATATCTGTAAATTAAGG
>NW_010359811.1:144160-152699 GCF_000414095.1 Morus notabilis
AAAACACCCAAAAAAATTTTAAAAAGTGGGGGGGGGGGGGGGGAAGAATAATCGAAGGCCAGAAAAATGAAAATTAGAGTGAAATCAAGGAAGAAAAATGAAAAATAACCGATCATGATTTTTCCCTTACCAATTTCAATCTCTATCAACTCCAAAGGAAAGCTCGGAAAATAACGCAATGGATACCCTAGCGGAGAAGGCGATTCTCAGATTCTGCTCCCACTACGCAAATGAAATTCTCGAATTGTAGAATTCAAAATAAAACCAAGAAAATGCATTAAAAATACGCAATTGAATCCAAACAAAATCTATTACTTTCAACGAAAGAAACGATAAATTTCAATAAAAGAAAAACTTACAGCACGAATCCTACGCAAGAGAAATGGAGGAGGAGAGAGAAGCTAGCTTCTCGTGTGTGAAGGATGAAATGGAGGATTCTGGGGCTTGATAATGGCGGAATACGCGGGAAAGTTCTCTTTCTCTCTCTGCGGATGAAGGAAAGTTCGGAACTTCGGAGAGTCGGAAAGCCGGAAAATTGTTTCGATTCGAATTAGTGATGGCGGTAAAAGAAGTATGGGCTTCACATAGACCACTTTATAGCCAAGCCCAATGATTTCCCGGTTGGCGGATTTCGACCCTGTTTAACTATGGAGTTACATCTAGAGGTGTAAGTTTAGGCTCGGTGGTCCAAAAGAAAATTTCGGGCCGACCCGGTCTTAAAAGAGATAGGGTCGGTCTTGTCAGATCTTAAATTTAAAAAGTTTAAGATCTACTCGGTTCAGTCTAAAATTTATAAGGTATTTTAAAAAAAAAACCTTTTAAAATGTGATGTTGTCCGGCTCTAAAAGAGAGAGGATTGGCCTAGCCCGTTCTAATCTAAAAGATTTAGGGTCGGGTCTGGGCCAACAGTAACAGGTCTCAGGCCGACCCGTTTATCATGACTCAAACTTACAGCTCTAATTACATCAGAGTTATTGAATTTTTTTCTCTTTTTATAATTAGTATTGAAAATTGTTCTATCTTAAATATTAATCTTGAATTTAAGTATCTCAAATTTAATCTCTCGATTATATTTCATTAAATTTTTTATGGAAAAGGTTGGGTAATCTTGTTATTTCACCTCAATGAATGAGTACTCTAGTAATTTTAACATAAATGAACAAACTTGAACAAGAGTTAGTCTTTATTATTAGGGTGCGTTTGGAACTCGTTCTAAAATAATTTTGTTTTGTGTATGAAAATGGATATGCAAATTTCAATCTCAGGTAGGAATCATTTCTGAAAATGTATTTGGTAGTTTTATTCAGAGATTGCTTTCAGTATAAGAAAAAACTGAAGATGCGTTTGGTTTTACATTTTTAAAAACATGTAATAGTATTTGAAATAATATACTAAATAATTAATAAATCCCCAATCAATACACTAATAATTAATATAATATATACATATATACTATATGTAAATATGTTATACTTACTACTTTTCAGTTGTCTTGGCATACGTAAATAGTAAACAATAAACAATTAGGATACCAATTACCATACACACATATTGTTAGTTAATTTATATATAAGAACATCTGCAAATCAGTTTTTTTTTTTTAAATTACATTACAAATAAATACTAAATAATTAAAAATAAGATTACTTAGTGAATGATTAGTAAAAAAAAAAAGTTTACTAAGTGAAGGATTGAGACCGGAGAAAATGAAAATGGAAAAAGGAAAACGATTACAAATCGTGTTCAGATTGTCAACATTTTTTAGAGAAAGAAGAAAACGTTTTCATTTTTGTTTTTTGTATGATGCGGTGTCAAACGCCATTCTCGGAGCATTTTTATTTTTTGGTCCTCAAAAAACGTGAAAAACGTATTTGAAATGGATTCCAAAGAGGCACTTAATTTCATTCTTTTTTTTTTTTTCCTTTTGTTTTAGATTCACCTTTTATTTTATAAATTGCCTTGTTTTCGGTTCGAAGTTTTGTGGTTTTTAAAGTATTCTTTACTTATATGTCTAATTAGTAATATACACGTCTAATATAAATTATGAATCTACTAATCCGGCTACAAGACACTATTGTTCTAAAAAGAAAAAAAAAGGAAAACTATAATCATATATTCAAAATATATTCTTTTGTTTTTTAAACTACAAAAATTGTAATTAAATTTTTATCTTTGAGATTTACTAATATATCTATTGAATTCAATACATAGTATAACTAATCAATTTAGTATTTTATGTGACATTGTGGGTTTTATGTAAAATCACAACTAATATATGTTATTATCTTTTTCTATCACCACCGGATCATCATACTCCTATTTGTATTCTTTTTACTACTAGTTTAAACTGTTGGATCTTTAATCCAACGTTGGGCTTATATGTGAATAATTATATGTTATAGACTGTCATATGAGATTAAGTCTATTTAAAGTGGTCTACTAAGGTTTGGTTAATTTGGGCATTAATGTATCCAATAGGGTGTCGGCCTATAATGTGTAGAGACTTAAAAGGTAATCTCTATTTTTATGGATTCAGGTATGCTTCCAGTTATAGATTTATTAATTCTTGATGATCTAACATGAATGTTCTTGGCTTTTGGATGATGGTTTTCACCAAATCATTCATTTCTAAAAAGTGGTATCAGAGCCTCTTCATGTTGAACCATTGAGAATAAATTTTGGATGAATTTTTGATTGATGTATTCATATTTTTTTTATTTTCGGTTTAAAAAAATATGAAAAAAGGTAAAAGAAGGTTTTGACTGGCAACAACTTTCTGCCACCGGCACAGTCAAAACCGAACGCGACCGTGAGACTGCGCCGACAAGGGGTAGCCGCGGCAACCAGGCCGCGGTGGCATAAGAAGAGTGGCAGCCTTTGGCCGCCACCATAGAAGAAAAAAAAACATAATTGTGGCCGGCGGTTGCCTCTGCTGCTGCTGCTGCTGGCACTATGAAAAACCAACGCGGCCTTAGGCCGCGCCGGCAACGAAGAGCTGTGGCAGAATGGACAGGCGGCCGCCTGTCAGGGACCGCAAGCTTCAAGGTCGCAATAGTTTGTTGCGACCCCTTACAACTGTAGACTCTGGGCTACTATCAGCAAAGCACTGGCCTAAACGTGCTCGTAGCTGAAGAAAGGAGCTGCGTGCTTTAACCCGCAACTATATGAAATTTTTATTTAGGCCTTCGGGCCATAAAGGAACCACGGGCCCAATTGGTTCCGTGGCTTAAGATAAGCTAGCCCGCAGCCATGCATTAAAAAAAAGATAGAGTTGGCGGTTGGGTTGGAATGAGGATCTAGGTCAGGTCAATCCGATCCGGTCCAGCCCTAACCTAGCTGACTGTTGACCGTATGGTTGACTTTGACTTTGACCATTTTTTTGGGTCAATTTTAGTGCAATATAAATTTGAATATAGGTATATTTATATATATATTGAGATGAATTAATTGAAATAACATGTAACCAAAGGGTCCTTTCTTGTGGAAATTAATTTATTTTTAGAATATAAGCGGTTGTGTGCATGTTACTTATGTGAATATTGATCGGCCCAAAGGAATGTTGAGATTTAACAAAATTGCATGATCACATGAAGTAATAAACGCGTGATGATTATTCAGTTTTATATGTGAACAATACATCCGCCTAAAGGAAGATTTATTGTTCGACATGTTCTTATTATTAGTGTTTGATTACTACACCAAGATATCACTTACAAGTTACTATTTTTGTCCAAAGACAAAATATTAATGGAGTGCCAGGTATCTTGAGATGAGATTTACCTTTATTTCAATTTTATTGCTATTTTTATTTTGAGGCTTATGTGAGCTCGTTTTGTTTTTTTGTTGTTCTCTGGATTTAGCTACAACCACTCCTGCTAATATTACTACCAACAACAACTTAATTCCTATGCTAAATGGCACTAACTTGAAGTCATGGCAAGAGAACCTTCTGATGGTTCTCGGAGTCTTGAATCTCGACCTAGCGTTAAGGGTTGATTCTCTTGCACCTCTTACAGATAAGAGTACCTCTGATGAAAAGAGGGATAAGCAAAGGTGGGAGAAATTAAATCGCATGTGTATGATGATCATGAAGAAGGCCATTCCGGAAGCATTCAGGGGCACAATGTCTGAAAAGATAATTACGGCTAAGGAGTTCCTTGCAGACATTGAAAAAAAGGTTTGTCAAGAACGAAAAGGTTGAAATAGGTACGCTCTTGACAGGCCTAATTTCAATGAGGTATAAGGGCAAAGGCAATATTAGTGAGTACATCATGGAGATTTCTCATCTTGCTTCAAAGTTAAAAGCACTTTAGCTAGAACTTTCTAGGGATTTGCTAGTGCATCTAGTTCTAATATCTCTTCCGCCACAGTTTAGCCAGTTTAATTGAGCTACAACTGTCAAAAAGAGACTTAGTCTCTGAATGAGTTCATCTCACACTATGTTCATGAAGAGGAAAGGCTGAAGCAAGATAAGACAGAGAGTCCTCACCTGGCCTCAACCTCTAAGGACAAGGACAAGGGAAACAAGAGGAAGAAGGATAAGGAAGTTACATATACGACACCTCAAAAGAAACAACAAAAGAAATCCGGTGAATCGGAAGGCATGGGCTGTTACTTCTATGTAGCTGAAGGGCATAAGAACAAGCATTGCACGCTTCTTAATTTAGTTTGTTATGAGGTTAATTTAACTTCGGTACCTAGACACACGTGGTGGACAGATTTTGGTGTAATAACTCACATCAGTGTGTCTATGCGGGGTTGCTTGAGTTGCCGAAAGCTAAGTGATGGTGAAAGATACATCTATGTGGGTGATGGCAAGACATTTCAAGTTGAGGCAATAGTGAAATTTAAATTATTATTAAAGACTAAATTTTATTTGGATCTTGATGAGACATTTATTGTACTGTCTTTTAGACGGAATTTGATTTCTATTTCTGCTTTGGACAAATCTGGTTACTCTTGTTCATTTGTGAGTGGAAAATTTAGTTTGTTTCATGATTCAAAATTGGTTGGTTCCGGTTCTTTGTCAGGTTATAATAATCTTTTTTTCATTGATACAATTGCCTCATTTATTGAATCTCTGCAATTAAGTACATGAGGTATAAAGAGAAAATTAACTAATGAAAATTTGACTATATTATGGCACAAGATATTAGGTTATATCTCCAGACGAAGAATAGAGAAACTTGTGTCAAATGAAATTCTAGACCCCTTAGATTTTACAGATTTTGATGTTTGTGTTAACTGTATAAAGGGAAAACAAACCAATAAAATGAGATTTTAAGCCAACAGGACTTTGGACGTCTTAGAACTTATACATATGGATATTTGTGGGTCAATCTCTACGGTTGCTTGGAATGGTCAACAATATTTTATAACATTCATAGATGACTTTTCTAGATATGGCTATATATCTCATTCATGAAAAGTCTCAGTCGTTGGATGTATTCAAAAATTATAAGACTGAAGTTGAGAACCAACTCAGCAGAAGGATCAAAACTGTCAAATCTGAGCTGTCCCGGGGCTGTACCGGGGCTGCCCTGGGGCTGTCCCGTGGCCGTCCCAGCCCAGGGGCTGTCCTGGGGCTGTACCGGAGCTGACCCGAGGATGTCCCGTGGCTGTCCCGGGGCTGTACTGGGGCTATCCCAGGTTTTTCTCGGGGATGTCTCGGGGCTGTCCCGTGGCTGTCCCGGGGCTGCCCTGGGCAGTCCTGGGGCTGTACCAGGGATGTCCCGTGGCTGGGGCTGTCTCGGGGCTGTCCTGACATTGACCCGGGGCTATCCCGGGTTGTCCCGGGGATGTCCCCGGGCTGTCCCGGATTGTCCCGGGGATGTCCCGGGGCTGTCCCGGGGCTTTCCCGGGGATGTCCAGGGCTGTCCCGGGTTTTTCCCGGGGATGTCCCGGGGCTGACTCGGGAATGTCCCGTGGCTCTCCCGAGATTACCCCGGGGCTGTCCCGGGGCTGACCTGGCGCTGTCCCGGGGATGACCTGGGGCTGTCACGGGGCTTTCCCGGGGATGTCCCGGGGCTGTCTAGGGCTATCTCGGGTTTTTCCTTGGGATGTCCCGGAGCTATCCCGGGGTTGCCCCGGTGCTGTCCCGGGGCAGTCCCGAGGCTGACCCGGGGCTGCCCCGTGGCCGTCCCGGGGCTGTCCTGGGGCAGTACCGGGGCAGTCCTGGGGATGTCCCGTGGCTGGCCCGGGGCTGCCCCGGGGCCGTCCCGGGGCTGTACCCCCTAGAAGCATGAGATGTAAAAGGATCTTTATTATTTATTTAATAAAATAGTTTATTCATCATTTTTTGTGCATATATTTATGAATATTTTATGAATATAAAATGAAAATTCCGTGATTATTTATGTAACCTTAAACATAGTATATAAGTGTTATATACGAGAGGATAGTGTTTAAGGATAATAATCAAAGAGATTGTTCATGATGAATTTAATTAAAGTTTGGACTCTTTAATTAAAATATTATTAATACATGTCATTCCCATTTTGAATGGAACGGTGTTATCCGCACTGTTAATATGGCGAGATATTGAATGAGTGTATTTCGCATAAGAAGATTATGTGGAACAAGGACACAGACACAATATGAATTTCTAATAATTTCTGTTAAGCATAGAAATTCTAATTGAGTCTACCGATGGTCATATATAGGATGATCTTAATCCTGAGTTCTTAACAAACTCCTATTTATGGATTTATGTCTTTTGATTTACTCAGTACGGATTCCGAGACCCTGAATCCTATTCCTTGTATTTTGGAGACATAATGAAATAGGTAGCTGGGAATGTTATTATACGAGATGAAATCCATTCCTTCTTGAGAAAGAAGTAGATAAATAATTCTCATGAGTGTTGATTCGGTACTTGGATTAGTAAGAGCGCTCTGGTTCATGAATGTGTTTTATGAATCACTATCAATTAGAGAATCAATGGTACTTAAGGATGCAGATATAATTAGAGAAGTTAACGGATTCTACCTGACTCTAATTATGAATTATTTATTGAGGATTGATCTATATGTAATGACTATATCAAATGGACACTTCGTAGTTTAGAAGTAATTAATGTCTATAATTTCGAGAGTTCAATTCCAAGTTTATAGTGGAGTAACTATTGGAATTAATAGAATTAATTAATTAATTAAAGTGTTTAATTAATTATTAATTTTATTGGAGCTCGGGATTATAGGTCCATTAGTCCCCACGCCGTCCTTGTAATTCTACCAGACACAAAGGGCAAAATGGGAATTTTAGAATTACGGAATTCTAAAATTAAATACTCAAAAAATAATTAATTGAGAATTAATATTTAAATAATTTGATTATTTAAATTTGAATTTGAACACATCTAGATTTATCCATTTAAACTTATTTGATAAGTTGTTCAATTTAGAATTCAAATTAATTTAAGTTTGACTTAAATTCAAATTTGAATTTGAATTAAAATTGGACTATTGGATAAAGGATAAAATCTCTTCCTTCCCTATCTGTTGTTGGCGCCACACACATGGTAAAACCCTAATGATGTGGCCGGCCACTTAAAGGATAAAGGGAAGGGATTTGTTGTTCCAAATTCAAATTGGAGATAGGGATTTGATTCTATTTTGAAGTTTTATTTCTACTCTTTAAATATGAGAATGATAGAAAATTGTGGACACAATTTTTGAAACAATTTTCATCCCTAAAATTGGTTGGTGGCCGAATTTACTCATAGGAAAAAGAGAGCAAAATTTTTTCTCAAAAAATTCCACATCGTGCATGCGTTGGTGTTTGTGGAAATTCGAGTGTTTCAGAAACCTGTTTTGTCTCACGTGTGCCCACACACACGTCTAAGTGGAATCAAGGAATTGACGTGGAAGACTTTAGTTTTCTAAACACAAAGCTTGGAGCAAGGACTATTCGTGGACAAAGAACTCAAATTATCATCCGAGTCGGCTTCCAGGTATTTTTCCGGATTGAGTTCTTGATATATAAATTAATGCGATTAATTTATTCGTGCATAAATTAATATAATCTATAGAGTATCTCAAAAGTTTTTCTGAAATTTTTGTGCAACCAACAATTGGTATCAGAGCAATCTATAGACGATATTAATTTATGCTTTGATTATTTGATAATCAGAATTAATATATTAAATATGTGATATTTAATAATGTATTTATGTGATGGGTAGGCACTTACATTTATGGATGTTTAATTTTAATTCATGTTGATGAATGTATGGGTGGTGGATTTGATTGTTAATTATATGGTTCCATGGATCGGTTATATTTATTCATTGATAAAATTATTGTAATTTAATTCAGGATTAGAGTTATTGTAATTCTAGGTTTTGGGTAGAATTAGGGTTTTAATTTTGAATCAAAAGGAGGCCTTGAAGATCAAGTTTGAAGCCTTTGAAGATGCCCAGAAATTGCCCAGAAAATTTCCAGAAAACGGCCAAAAGGCGCGCTCCAGCGCGTGACCAACGCGCCCCAGCGCGCGGCCACAGCGCGCCCCAGCGCGCGCCCATCGCGCCCCAGTGCGCGGC
>NW_010359811.1:153464-154978 GCF_000414095.1 Morus notabilis
ATATCCGAAAAATGAATTGTTTATTTTTCGATTTGAAAATCATGAGATGTTTTTTCAAACAAAATACATATTTGCAAAATAATGAGTGGGAGAGGGTTGTATGACAATACGACCCACTAGTCTCCGCCGTTAGCGCAACACCGTGAGATCCAGAAAGGAGCTTTGCGGCGACATTGAATCGCCCTCCTAAAGGAGAGTGTCCTTGCCGGATCAATAATAAGGTTGGCTTCCTAGAGATAAGATTTAAAGATGTATTTCTGAATTGACTATCCAAAGGTAGCGATCTGGAGTTAAGTTTATGGGATCTGAAACGGTGGGTTACACTCATAAAATATAATCAAATCTGTTGGTTATATTTTGACTAAAAATAACGGTAGTTAATAAATATGAAAATATGAGATATTTTGACTATATTTATTAATTGAGAAGAGTCTCGGTCTAATTGGCATATAACTTGACTACCCAAAGGTACACTTTATATGTAAAAAATTAGATTATCGTTGGCACCTAGAATTAAAAGATGATTTATGTATTTTTCATGTGCTTCATGCATCATATTTAATTGTGCCAAAATTAACATGCCTTGATATTCATGCACATAAAATTGATTAGATGAATATTCTATTTATTTCCAGCAATATGCCGAATCCCATTATCACACTACTTGCGACTGAAAAATTAGACGATGATAAGTATGCTAAGTGGAAAAGTAACATGAGCATACTGTTGGTCTGTAAAGACTACAAATTTGTCCTAGTGGAGGAATGTCCTCCTGAACCCGTGGCTAATGCATCCAAAACCGCAAGGGAGCCTTATGATCGCTGGATCAAGGCCAACAACAAAGCAAAGTGCTTTATGCTGGCCAGTATGAGCGATGTGCTTCGCAAGAAGCATGAGGAGATGGAGACTTCTTATGAGATAATAGAGTCTCTAGAAGCCATGTTCGGTGCTCCCTCTGGGAAGGCTCGTTTGGATACTGTTAGGGCTTTCATGAATGACAAAATGAAGAAAGGTTCTTCAGTTAAGGCACGTGTTTTAAACATGATTGATCACCTCCATGATGCGGAGCTCAATGGTGCCAGGATCGATGAAGCCACCCAAGTTGGCATCATCTTGGGAAGCCTATCCCCTGATTTTCATGAGTTCGTGAACAACTTTGTTACGAACAAGAAAAAGCCCAATCTCGAATTACCTGCAAAACTTCGAATCCACCAACAAACGAAGGGGAGGAGAAGCAAATGTTGTAGTTGCAGGAAGTTCTGGTAAAATTAAAAGAAAGAACCAGAACCCAGGAAAAAGGAAGAAAGGAAAGAACAAGAGACCCAAAAAGGCTAAAGGCCCCATCCAGAAACCTAAGGAAAGTGTTTCCACTGCAATGGCGAAAGGCACTGGAAGAGAAACTGTCACAAGTATCTCGAGGAGCTGAAAAAGAAAAAGGAACAAGGTAAATCAGATTTACTAGTCCTTGAAACATGTTTAGTAGAGGGTGATACCTCAGCCTGGATAATTGATTC
>NW_010359811.1:155128-156672 GCF_000414095.1 Morus notabilis
GAAATGGTTTAAATATTTGTTCTGGACGTTTGGATGATGGTTTATATTGTATAAAATCAATACCTAACTCACTGCTTAATACTGAAATGTTCAGAGTTGCCGAACCTAAGAATAAAAAGCAAAAGATTTCTCACGACAGTAACACATATTTGTGGCATCTTAGGCTTGGTCATATTAACCTAAACAGGATTCAAAGACTGATAAAGGATGGTCCTTTACGCGAACTAAAAGTTGGCGAGCTTCCGGTCTGTGAATCTTGTTTGGAAGGTAAAATGACCAAGAGGCCTTTCACGACGAAAGGAGAAAGAGCTACAGAACCCCTTCAGTTGATACATTCAGATGTATGTGGACCGTTAAACGTCCAAGCTAGAGGCGGTTACGAATATTACGTCACGTTTATTGACGACTATTCAAGATATGGTTACGTTTACCTAATGCAACGAAAATCTGAAACTTTTGAAAAGTTTAGAGAATTTCGAGCAGAAGTTGGAAAATAATTAGGTAAAACAATCAAGACACTTCGATCAGATCGAGGGGGAGAATACCTAGACCAAGAGTTCCGGGATTTCTTGATTGAAGAAGGTGTAGTATCCCAATTGACTGCACCCGGTACACCACAGCAGAATGGTGTAGCCGAAAGGAGAAATCGGACTTTGCTCGACATGATGCGATCAATGTTGAGTTATTCTTCATTGCCTACTTCATTATTGGGTTATGCCCTAAGAACGGCTGCCTACATTCTGAATAGGGTACCATCTAATTCTATTCCTAAAACACCCTTAGGCCCAGTAACGATTTGTAGATAAAAGGTTATGGCCGTTTTCAGTCACAGTTCTCTGATTTTTCCCTCCGAAACTAATGAAAACAAGTGAATTTTGGCCCGAAAACACCGGTGCAGCCCCGGAACAGCCCCGGGACAAACCCGGGGCAACCCCGATACAGCCTGGGGATAAAAGAGTTTATTCATCATTTTATGTGCATATATTTATGAATATTTTATGAATATCAAATGAAAATTCCATGATTATTTATGTAACCTTAAATATTGTATATAAGTGTTATATATGAGAGGATAATGTTTATGGATAATAATAAAAAACGTTGTTCATAATGAATTTAATTAAAGTTCAGAATCTTTAATTAAAACATTATTAATACATGTCATTCCCATTTAGAATGGAATGGTGCTATCCACACTGTTAATATGGTAAGATATTGAATGAATGTATTTTGCATAATGAGATTGTGTGGAACAGGGACACAGACACAATATGAATTTCTAATAATTTCCATTAAGCATAGAAATTCTAATTGAATCTACCGATGGTCATATATAGAATGATCTTAATCCTGAGTTCTTAACAAACTCCTATTTATGGATTTATGTCTTTTGATTTACTCGGTGCGGATTCCGAGACCCTGAATCCTATTCCTTGTATTTTGGAGACATGATGAAGTAGGTAGCCGTGAATGTTATTATACGAGATGGAATCCATTCCTTCTTGAAAAAGAAGTAGATAAATAATTCTCTTGAGTGTTGATTC